>NC_081572.1:7849300-7972695 GCF_022355385.1 Mustela nigripes
CGGGTGGCTCAGTGGGTTAAAGCCTCTGCCTTCAGCTCAGGTCATGATCCCAGGGTCCTGGGATCGAGCCCCGCATCAGACTCTCTGCTCAGCAGGAAGCCTGCTTCCTCCTCTCTCTCTCTGCCTGCCTCTCTGCCTACTGCCTACTTGTGATCTCTCTCTCTGTCAAATAAATAAATAAAATCTTTAAAAAAAACCCAGAAGCTATAAGGACTTTGTGTCTGTCTATATGTATATAAATGTGTGTAGAGAAAGACTGTTTTTTTTTTTTTTTTACCTCCGGTTGGTACAGTCAAAATTAATTTGTAAAGGAGCTCTTTCATTGGTCAAAGAAAATGAAGAGTTTATAAAAATTAAATGTTCATAAAATTCTCAATTAAATAGACACTTAATCCAAAAAAAAAAAAAAAAAGTTCCATCTGGACTCTGGCTTGGGCTGGGATATCCTGCTACTGCCTACATGCTGTGGGTCCCTGAGACAGGCTGGGCATGCATCCTCTTGGAAGGCTCTAGAACATTTCTGTTTCCCCAGCACTCTGCCGAGACAGCCTCACTGGGGCTTCTGACGAGCCCATCTCCCGCCTGAGCCTTTCCTGAGCCCGGCCTCCCCATACCGCTGCTGCCCATCGGAGGGGTGGATTCATGGAGTTCTCCTTGGCCAGAGTCACCGTGCAGTTTGGGGCAGACCGTTCTTCCTCCTGCAGTGCAAGGCCCGCTGGTTCTGATCATGCTGTGTAGATCTATGTCTCTGTGTCGGTGGGTCTCAAAGTGTGGCTCCCGGCAGCTCAGTGTCACCTGTTCTAAGTGTGTGTGCTCAGGCCCCACTCCTGTCTGCCGGCTGCTCTGCGGGCCCAGCAGTCTGTGCTTTAACAGACCCTCTCTAGGTGATTCTCTTGGACCCTCAAGTTTGAGAACCTCTCTTGTCCGTGAATTTAGCCTTCATTTGCCTGGATGGTAAACACATGCCATTTTAAAGATTGTCTTGTCACCTCTAGTCTTAAATATGTTCAGTTTGGCTTATAAACAGGCAGTGGGGGGACACTCCCCCCCCCCTTCTCCTCTTCCCTAAAGCAGATTCCAGTTGCCAGCCTTAGCTCTCTCCTGACCAAGGGGCCTCGGTAGGACGCTGTCCTATCTCCCGCTATCTTCTCTGTGATGTGATGGGCCCACCTGGTGTCAGGCATTGTCTCGAATGCACCTCCTGGGTTCCCATGGTGACCTCTGGCCTTGGGTTTCATGTACTGAGCCTCTTCCAGCCCCCCCAGCCCTTAGCCCCCCTTTCCAATCCACTGAGGTCGGGAACCCCGGCGCCTCCTACTTGGAACCCTAGGGTGTGATGGGTGCTGTGTGCAGCTTTCCTTCGGCCCAGCCATCTGACATCGGCCACGGTCCCCACAGTCCCTGCTGTGGCTGCTGCTGCTTACCCTGGAGGCCCACCCCGGTTGGGTGATTCACTGGAAGGAACCACACGACTCAGCATCCAGCCGTACTCACAGATCAGATGTATTATAGGGAAAAGATACAAAGTCAGATCAGCAAAGGAAGGACGTATGTGGGGCAAAGTCTGGAGGAAGCCAGGCACAAGCTTCCAAAAGGCCTTTCCTTTGCTAGCTCACCGCGTGTGCTTAATTCCTCCGGGGATGGATTTGTGACAACACATGCAAGTTCTTGTCTACCCAGGGCACTCATTAGAGACTCCGTGCCCAGAGATTTTACTGGGGGCTGGTCACATTGGCACCTTCTGACTATTGCATACTGAAATTCCAGACTCCCAGAAGCGAAGCAGGTGTTCGGCATAAACAGTATGATTTGCACAAACAGTTTGGGCACGGGACCCTCAGCAGGTTCCCAGAAACCAGCAAAGAGCCAACCTCTGCAACCAGAGGTTTCTAAAGAGGGCAGTCTCAGGCCTGCTCTATTAACTCTTTTTGTGCACACGGCTACCTGTCCTCTTGGTGGTGGAAGCAGCAGCGGGCACGTACTGGGCGCTTTCTACTTCCAGGCATCAGTCACAGCTCTTTCAACATCCGGATTTCATCTCCCTCCCAGATGCCACATCGGAGTACTGTGACCATCCGGACCACAGACTTTATTTACACTGGGAACCCCTCCCCCCTTGAAGAAAAGATTATCGGGAATTTCCATCTGGGACTTTTGACTTTAGCAAGTGGCAGGGACCGTTGGGGTGGGGGGCTCGCAGGACCAGACACCCAGACACCAAATCTGAGGGTCTAGATTTCCATCACATCCACGCCAACTCAGTATTTCTGATTTGCTTTCAACATGTTTGCTTCTGGGGTTACTGTCGGCGTCGGGCAAATAAGACAGGTGTTTTTTTTCCCTTACAAAGGTATTATAATTTTATTTAAAAAGACATTGGAAGAATAGAAGGTGGGCTGATTTAAAGTAAGTAATCGGGGTACATACTGTGAAGGTCAGTGGGGAGTGATCAGGCCCGGGAGACCCACCTTGAAGACGTTGGCTGGACGGGATTCCAGGAGACAGGGGACATCTGGCTGGGGGAGGGGCTCACCAGAATGCTGTCAGTTTGTCGGGCTTCCTAGGGATGAGCCCAGCCTGTCGGCATTGAAGTCCTTCCCACAGGGACTTGTCATGTGGAAGCCATAAAGGCAGAAGGGGAAGCCGGGCGACCGAGCATGTTTGCAGCAGCTATCTGAGGGCACACAGTGGCTGTTGATGACTGACTCATTTTGTGTGTATGTGGAGAGGGAGGGGCTGTGTGTGTATATAATAAGACTATTGTTCTCTCAATAGATAAACATATGTGCGCGCGCACACACACGTACTTTTCTTTCCCCCTGAACCATCTGACATTTCAGGGCCCCTCACCTCTGAATGTCAGCTGCATCTTTTAAGAATAAGAACATTCTGATAAACAAAAAATAGAGGGAAAGACATGAACAGTGCTCACAAAAGAGGTATAAAAATGGCCATCCAGCATGTAGGAAAAATATTGAAACTCACTCCTAATTAGAAAAATGCTCATTAAAATAGGACGAAGAAAAAAAAATCGCACCAAGATATCATTTCTTACCTATCAGGTGGGCATAATTTAAAAATATGACACCATAGTCTGTGGTGAGGCTGTGGAAAAACCAGCACGCTCTTATCCTGCTGGTGGGAATGCAAACTGATACTGTGAAATCAAGGATATGCACAAGGTTCTTTATTCATTGCAACATTGTTTATAATTGCAAGGGATTGGAAATAACCTCAATAGGGTTGAATAAAGGAGTACAGCCACACAGTGGAGTAGTATACAGCTACAACAAAGAATGGGGGGAAGAGCTCTGTGAGTTGATTTGCCGGGATTACCAGAACATACTGTTAAGTGAAAAAAGCAACGGGAGAAAGAGCATCTATAGTATGCTAACATTTGTGTAAAAGGGGTGGGGTAATAAAATAGAGATGTATCTACTCATTTGTACAAAGATAAACCAGAAACTAAGAACACTGATTACTCGCGGGGGCGGGGGGGAGGGGGGGTATTGGGAAGGGAGGGGGAGGGTTGGGATCCTTCCTTCTTTTCACACTGATGTAAAATGTCATTCACCTGGTTTTGATCATTGTACCTGTGGTTATGTCTGTTGTTAACATTAGGGAATCTGAATGATGGGGACGAAGGAAAGCTGTAATTTTCCTGTAAGTATCAAATTACTGCAGAATAAAAAGTAAAAATATATATATATATATATATATATATATATGGAGTACGTGGCACATAGTAAGGACTCTTTAAATATTTGATGAATGATTAAATTTGTATATTAAGTTATCTGAGAAGTCTCAGAGCTAAGCAACTTACTTGATTTCGGGGGAAAAAAGAAAGAGTAGAAATGTTCTTTCCCATAACCACGATATGATTATCTCACCCAAGAAATGCAACACTGACCTAATGAAATTGTCTGCTACCCGGACCCCATCCAATTTTTGTAATCACTCCCGAATGTGCTTTAGAGATGTGTCCGCTGATGTCTTATCTGTTGGTTTTGGCATTGCGTTTGGTTGTCACGGCTCCTTAATCTCCTTTAATGGAAAGCAGTTTTCCTGCCCCTCTGTTTTGGATGACACTGGTTCTCTTGAAGAGGCCAGAGGACTGGCTGTTTTTTATAGGACACAGCGGGGAAGGCATTCTTCTCCATAATCCCCTATTTGCATGGGATGATCCTTAAATCTCAGCTCTAACTGGGTGGGATCTCACCCCCCTGTGTCCCTGAGTGGCTCCTCGGGTGGGGACCAAGATCTGTTGTGCTTTCTTGGCCTTGTGATGAACACTGTCCATCCCTTCGCCTCCTTTTGTGCCCCATCAGAGCCTGTGATTATGCCCTCCTCTCACTCTAGACTTGCAGGGCTTAGTTACCCCTCAGTTACCCCTTAGTTACCCCTCAGAGGGAGTGCAGGGATTCTGGGCACCTCGGGAAATGGCCCGGGGGCAGGGGGCAATCCATTCTAGCCTGCTGAGATCTACATATAATAGCCAAGGAATTCTTTATAGTTACTGACCAAGAAAAGGATCCCGGAGATGTGTTAGAACCCAGCCCTTCATTTGAAAATACTGGGAACCTCTTTTGATTTTACACATAATTAAGGAGCATGAATATTTTAAACCAACAGGCTGTCTTACAATGTTTATGTTAGGCCTCCACATCCCTAACCCCTACAGTTGAAAATGGGTACCAGATGGCTTCCTGGTGTGAAACACTGCCCATAATCACAGGTTAGCCCTCATAAACTAAGATTCTAGGAAGATCCAGCCTCGCTCTGCAAGCTTTCTGCCGGCGAGTGGGGGGGTGGGGGGGTGTCAGCACAAGGAGGTGAGCCTCATGAGCTCTCAAATCAACAGATGTGATTTGGGGGCTCCTTGGGGCTCATGAACTTGGGAGAGACACTTCACCCTCTCTCTAAGCCTCAGTTTCTGCATCTATGAAATGGGTTACTGGCATTCCTTGTGTAGGGTAATCGCCAGAGTAAAATTAGAGGACTCATCAGGAGCACTTCTCTCCGGATCTGGTGCAAAGTAGGGGCTTTTTACGTAAGCTGTCTGGTGCCCCTGCTTCAGTCGCTGGTGGCCAGGTACCTCTGTGAACAGCACCAGCGGTTTCCAGAAGCAGCGGCTGCTCGCCTACCATCTTGGTGTCGTCCGTGGCGTGCGCCCATCAGCAGGCACGACACTCCCCGCCGATGGTTGTCTGCTGCCCACCTCATTGGCACTGGCTTCCTGGGACAGGCGTCTTGCACTCCCCCTAATCCACACTGAGAAGCCGAGAAGACCTAGCGGTTTCCCAGCAGCAAAGCTCAGCGGCCCCAGCTAGCCACGACAGGGAATGCAGAGATTTCCTTCTTGTTAGCTCTCTTGCCAGCACCCCGCCTGCTTTTCTTCCCGTCAGCATGCGCTCAGAGGCTGTGGGCTGTGGGCTGTGGGCTCTCGGTCTATCGTCAAGCTTGAGAGCGGAAGGCGCTGGTCTCATGGACGTAGGATGCTGAGGGTTGGGGAAGTGGCCCGGTTTGAAGCTAGGGGTCCAGGGCTGGGCCTCAGGACCGTTGAACTCCCTGAGTCCTGCTCCTGCTCTCCACCTGCCCCCTGAGGAGACCTTTAAAGATCCACAGTGAGAGCAGACCAGACCCCGTAACCCCCAGGTCTTCACCAGCCCTCACCCGCTCCTTGCAAGCATCCCTGATTGTTTGCACCAGGCTGACTCAGTGCACACGCTTTGAACTGCAGCTCAAGCCTTCCGGTGCTCCAAGCTGTCTTGGCCACGGCCATCACTGGTGGTGAACTTGGAAGTGGGTAGAAGTGCACGTTTCCCTGCCCGCATCTCCCCCGCCCCCTGCACTGTTTATCTTTGCCAGCGAGGAGAGAGAGCAGGAGGTTCAGAGCCCCTGAACCTCGTTTCACTTGCAAAGGACTATCATTCCTCTTTGTTCTGGGGGCCCGGGTAGGTCGTCCCGCAGCACACACATTGACAGGCGCCTTTCTCTGCCCAGCTGCGGTCAGAACTGCGTGCAAATCGCCCTTGATTTCTCACCAGAGCTCAAAGCTCCCTGTTCGGTTTGTTCAGCCGCTCTCCCTGCGGGAGGAGGAGGAGCAGGTGGTGTTCGGCTTTGAACTCGGTCCACATGCCCCAAGGATAAGTGAAGGTATCCTTTGGTCTTAACAAGGGAGTGGGGGGCGGAGAAGGCCCCTGCTCTGAGTTTTGCATTGGCCCGGAGCCAGGCAGGGGGAGCAGCGCGGCAGGCTGCAGTCGAAGGCTGGCGAGAGCCGCTGCAATCCCAGCCGCAGAGCACCCAGCCTTGATTCTGCCCAGAAGATTGTTCTGTGGGTGGAAAAGAAAGGAGCCTTTCAGCCCCTCTCCTTTGGCCTGCACCGAGGCGCGGCTTTTTGCTGAGCGGCCGTTTCCGAGTTTCCTCTCGGAGTGATTGCTTTATGCCGTCCAGATGTGCACAAGGCGATGGTTCTGTGTTTCGGCTTCCCAGATGTGCCCGGCCAGGGAAAGGAGCTTCGGCAAACGCCGAGGCCTGCTCTGTGGCCCTGGGAATCTGGAGAGCCCACAGAGCCGCCCTTGTGTGGAAATTACTGAGCTTAGGATCTAGTAAAGAGCTTAGGGGTCACCTGACTTCAGCCTCCTTATTTCAGAGCAGAAGACACCACGGCCCGGGGAGCTGTGACCTTCCCACTGCTGGCTGATGACCTGGGGCTGGGAGCGGAGGGGACGGCGGCCGTGCAGGAGCTCCTGGGCCCGCACCTGCGTGCATCCCTGTTTCGTGGCTCTCTGCTCCCGGCACTCGTGCAGGTGCTCAGGACAGAGCGGTGAACAGAGATTCTGAGCTTGTTCTGATGCCGGGTAGGACATGGGGGAAGAGAGCGGACCATAACACAAGAAAAATGAGTACGTTGTACAGTAGGTTAGATGGTAGGAGTAATTCTTAAAAAAGGAAGGGGGCTCCTGGGTGGCTCAGTGGGTTAAGCCTCTGCCTTCGGCTCAGGTCATGATCTCAGGGTCCTGGGATCGAGCCCTACAATGGGCTCTCTGCTCAGCAGGGAGCCTGCTTCTCTTCCTCTCTCTCTGCCTGCCTCTCTGCCTACTTGTGATCTCTATCTGTCAGATAAATAATAAAATCTTTAAAAAAAAAAAAAAAAGAAGAAGAAGAGGAGAAGAAAAATCCACTAGGCTTAAAGGGGAGTGGAAGTGCTAGGCGGTTTATAATTTTAGATACGGGGATGAGGGCAGATCTCGGTGGGAAGGCGACTCTCTTACAATGCCTGCAAATAACAAAATAGCTCAGTTTGGTAGCTCAAACCAGTAAGCATTATCTCACGTTCTTTGTGGGTTTGGAACCGGAGAGTGGCTTTGCTGAGGGGTCCCTTCTCTGTGTCCCTCTTGAGGTTGCGGTCAAGGGTCAGCCAGAGCTGCACTTACCTGAAGGCCGGACGGGGCTGGAGGACCAGCTTCCAAGATGGTGGAGAACATGGCTGCTGGCCGGAGGCCTTCCGTCACGTGGGTGCCTCTGTGTGGCTGCTTGAGGGTCCTACGACACGGCAGCCGGCTTCCCCCAGAGCTAGTGGTCAAGAAACATGGACGAAAGCCAGGATGTCTTTGAGGACCTGGTCTTGGAAGAGTCGGATGGCCTAGTCTTAAAAGCGGTGAAGAAGTGAGCTACAGATATCCAAGGAGGAATATTCCAGTAGAAACACCCAAAGCAGGAGCAACCAAGCATGCAGAGAGAGAGGCGGGGACACGTCGGTCATGGCGAGCCGACGGAAGGACCTGGGCTCTGCCTCTGCGTGAGAGGGGCAGCCCCAGCAGTTTGAAGCCAAGGGCCAGGTGTGGAGAGAACAGACAGAAGGGGCAGTGGGAGAAGCAGGGAGACCCGGCAGGACGCTGCCACTATAAACCAGGCTGGAGATGGTGGCGGTCCCCACTCGGGCGTAGCCGTGGACGGGGTAGGAAGTGCCTCGATCTGTACAGGCTTAGAGGATAGATCCCCAGATCCCCTGTCAGGGCGTGTGTAAGGTGCTTGAGAGAGAGGCCACGAATGACATCAGGGTCGGTGCTCTTCCTTCCCCGAAGCCGTCACTGGCCGCTTTTCTCCCCAGCTTCTGTGGTTTTATACAGAGACGGCGTATGGGGGAGGCTTGGAACCTGGCTCGGGTTGCCTTATCGCGGGGGCCTGTGCTGTGTTCCTCAGAGTGTCACTTGCCCTCTGTGGGACCTTGGTTACTCTGTCTACAAAATAGAAAACAGACTTACAGCCCCCAAGTGAAAGAAGGAATAAATGTTTATAAAAGCGTTTACTTAAAGCTCTTCAGGCGCAAGTACCAGAATGCCAGAAAATATTTTAGTGGCTTGTCATGGTATTTTTTGTGCTGGAAAACAAAGTGTTTCTGGTGCCTCCCCTCCCCTCACGTGCTGCTCGTACAGATGGAGGGACTGCAGCGTTCAGCGAATGAGAGAGACAGGAGTGCCGGGTGGTAGGGGAATGAAGGGAGGTATCCCAGGGATGACCCAACCCTGGGGGGGTCTCCAGACCTACTGTGCAGGGAAAACCACCCACACTCCAGGTTTGCAAAGTGTTCAGCGCCCATAACCCTCACGAGACCCTCCACCTGGGTCTTGTAGGGCCCCCTAAAGTATTTGCAGAACGTCCCCAAGCAGGAACTGCCAAGCGGAGCCATTGGAAGTGAAGACAGGGGCTCCTCTTGGAGAGCAGGGACCCCGGGGTTGCAGGCTCCTGGGGTGCTCGGCGTGTTCTGTTGGCTCAAGCTGAGTGTGGGTTTCGTGATGATCAGTAAGTTTCCAGAAATTCCTCAAGCAGAGCTCTTAGAGTATGTGCTCTTCTCGGCATGTGCATCCAGCTGCAGTAAAGCCTGTTTATTAAAAGGCGATAGTTGTCGCCCTGGTATGAGCCCCACCCCCTGACCCCTGCCACCACCACCCAGGACCTGAAATCCTTCCATGAGAGCATCTGCGTTCTTGGCTAGAATGCATTGTCTTTAAAAATCAATTAGGGTTTTGTTGTTGTTGTTGTTGTTGTTTAAGATTTACTTATTTATTAGAGATAGAGCTGGGCAAGGGGCAGAGGGAGAACCCACAAGCAGACTCTTCACTGAGCAGGGAGCCCGATGCGGGGCTCGATCCCAGGACCCTGAGATCCTGACCTGAGCCGAAACCAAAAGTCGGATGCTCAACTGACTGAGCCATCCAGGTGCCCCTAAAAATCAATGACTTTCAAGGAGAACTCACCAATAAAGTGTTGCTATAGGACCCACGCTTCCTATCAATGAGCAGGTAAGAAGGTGTAGCTCGCTGTTTACGCAGCTAGAAGCACACAGCGTTCGTAATTCGTCTCTAGGCCTTTTAGATCTCGGTTTTGCCTCTGAGCTGCCTCCTGCTGTGGCACGGAGCTGCCGTTCGCCAGTTCTCGTTGCTCTACACGATGCACACGGTGAAAAGATCACTGCTTCTTTATTCCTTCGGGTCCTTAATGGACATTTGCTTAACTTTTGGTTTGGAGCTATTGATAGAGCTACTGCGAACCGGCTGGAGCCTTTTTATGAACACGTAAACACGCTGCTCTTGGGCACCTGCCCCCAGGCAGCCTCTCACCTGGCCTGTAGCTAGGACTGACTCCTGTGCTGGGAGACTTCCCGGTGAAGAGCCCCAGGGCATCCCTCGGGGAGGGAGAGGTCCCGTAGATACCCAGGAGGCCTCTCTGCTCTTCTGTGTGCAGCGGTGGCCTGAGTCACCCTCCTACACCACCCTGCCTTGTGGCTTGACTTCCCGGGGCTCTTCCCCGCCCTCTTGGAGAAGGGCCTCCTGACTTTAAGGGAAAGGATGGGTCATCTCCACTTTCCAGCCTGGGCAATAAGCCTCCCAAAACCGAGAGAAGGGGGCGGGGGAAGGTCCCTTCCGTGCTAACCCAGCTCCACGGAGCAGGCAGGGCGCTGGCGGCCCCGCGGGGAGCATCCAGCCCCTTCCCACCTGCGAGCTCGTCAGGCACCTCCAGCAGCAGCCCGAGTGGGAAGCCGGTGATGTCACCGGAGCCTGAACACTCAGGCATTTCAGGGCAGGACGATAACAATCTAAACAGTATGTAAGGGCCCGCCGCACAAGAACACACACGCTCACGGCCCAGGGGAGGATCTGAGAGCCCGGGTGAAGCAGGGTTTGTCAGGAATATTTCGTTCTCCTTCTGTGATCGGCAGGCCGGAGAGTGTAACCCGGAGGGCAGGCTGTGGGTGGCAGGGGCGCTCTCCTGCCCGCCCTCAGGGAGATCGGTGACTCTCCCTGCCGGAGCCTCCAAGCGCAGAACTAAACCCGCTGCTGAGCACTATCCTGCGGTTGGGGTTCCAGCAGGAACATCCCACCCCATCCTGGGGGGTGCCATTCACACAGCACACGGAGTGCGCAGCTCGTCTGGGATCGTGCAGCTCCGAGTTCCCCGAGCTGCTGCCTTGGGAATGAGGGGGCAGAGTCCCCGTCTTTCCCCAGTGTCAATTTGACCCTGAATCCCAGGAGTCTGTCCAGCCGCTGCTGAGTCCCCAAGAAGACTCCGCTCCACCGAGCCTAGGAATTCTCAAGTGACACCCATGAGATCGGATGTTGTGCCCGCCGGTCCGGATCATTGTTTCCGGTGTTCGGGTACTTGGCGAGGAAGCCAGCTCACCTGAGCTGTTGATTCCCCCCCGGGGAAGGGGTGCGCAAGCAGGGCCGATTTGCCACTAACTCCGCTCCCCCCCCCCAACCCCACCCACCCACGGAGAAGTTCTAGTGTCTGCGATGTTTTTGGTTATCAGGACAGGGAGGATGCTCTTGGCATCGGGTGGGTAGAGACCCGTCCCACAGTGCCCGGGAGAGCCCCTACAGCAAAGAATGGTCTGACCTAAAACGTCCGCAGTGGCGAGGCTGAGAACGCCGGCTGGAGAGATGTTCCAACCCCCTGAACTCTGGAGGTCTCTGCTTAATGCCTCCTCAGTCTGGCCTTTTCTCGTTGCCTCCAGAGAGTGGGCTCAGCCTGTAGAGCGCTGAGTGGGCGTAAGGCAGCACCTGCCTCCCTTGCTGGGGACCAGAGCCTGGGTCACCCTCTCTCCTGGATGGTTTGATGAGTCTATGTGAGGCCCAGAGGACCCCAAGTATGTGACCATTGTCACTTTGTGGCTGGGTGACTTTGGGGACAGCTGCTTGTGCATCAGCTTCTCCATCTGTAAAATGGGGATATTGAGGTCGGGAGGGCGAAGGGTGTTGCGACATGTAAAACACCCGCAGCCACGCCCGACACGCCCACCGCCTGCTTCAAGTGGCAGGGACGATGGTTTCCATTCCAGCTGGAGGACCTTAGGCACCTTCTGATGGGCGTAGTGTCTGGAGGTGGCAGATGAGACATGAGCGGACTTTGGCCACAGGTCATTGCCGCGGGGACTGTGTGCTATGCTGCTGCCCACAGGACACATGCCGAAAGCTCTCCCCAAGTTCAAGGCCTGAGACATTAAGTGAGAGATTTGAGTGGACACAGGCAGTAAGTGGACCTCAAGGGAACCCTCCAAGCATCTCATTCAGCATGGGAGTCTACCTCCAAAGGTAGGTTGGACACCCCTGGGGTACATCCCCACACTTGGCCTTGGGGAAAGCCCTTGGGCGGGGCCGGGGCCGGGGCCAGGGCCAGGGCACTGAGTACTCAGGTTTTCCCCCGAAAGCCAGCAGACACGGTGGACTGTGATGTTTTCCCGTGCACAGGAACAGTTTTTACGAGAGTGATGTCCAGGAGAGCTGGCCTGTGACTTCTGCACATGTCGTGTGTGTGTGTGTGTGTGTGTGTGTGTGTGCCTATGTGTGCACACACGTATGTGGGCGTTGAAGTGGGGGAAGGGGCAAGAAAGAAGGCCTGGATGGCGCCGGGCTTGCTCTGTTCCTTCTTGCCATAGTTCGTGCCTCTGCCAGTCTCTCTCTGTCCATTAAAAGGATCCCCATCCTTCTAAGTCCATCACGTTCTGTCTCAGATCATCGTCCTCTCCTGGAATGTTCTCCGTGGGGTGCTTCATGCTTCCGGTACAGCCTAGAGCTCGTTGGGCACCATCCTCTAGTTCTTTGTAGATGGGGCTTTGCCCCCGATTCCACTGTAAACTCCTTGAAGGTGGTGGGGGGCCCTTCCTCTCATCTCTCTTCACCTGTGACGTAAGCTCTCGCCCGTAGCCAGCGCTCAGTGGCAGATTCAGAGTCACCCTGGAGAGGGGGCTCCCGTCTGGCCGTCAGTTCCTACAGCTGGCCTTGGTCCTGACCAGGGGGAGGTCACGGAATCAAGACGGCTGGGGAGCACGAGCTGGTGTGGGGTTGGGAAGGTCACCGGGTGGTGTGAGCACCCCAGAACCCGAGGACCACCTCGCCGGGACCCTCCAGCGGTTTTGATGGCAAGACCCCCCTCAAGCCGCACCGGCTCTCGGCTGGGGGCTGTGACCGGCGCTTCACAGTGAATGTCCACAGAAGAGCCCCGAAAAGAAGGGGAGTTTGTGTCTGGGTCACGGACAAAGTGAAGGCCAAGTTGCATATAGCTTGCTCTGGGTCATGGTGGCACAGCTGCGGGTCCCCCCCAGGTCGGTCTGGCATACCCACTGGCTGTCACACCATCTCCAAAGACATGCACCTTCCCTGTGCCTTTGTTTCTCCCTTAGCCATGAAGGTGTTGAGCAACGGGGCCTCCGACGGCCCGTAACCCGAATGTTCTCTGACTTTTACTCTGGGGGCCGAGGAGGAGGAGGAGGAGGGTGCGGACGAGAACCCGGGCCTGGTCGAGGGGGAATGCGGTCAGGCCACTAGCTGCTTCCAGGCCTCTAAGAAAAAGCAGAAACCACTGCCCACCAGGTTGGGCTTTCTTCCTGTCTCTCATCTCTTGGGATCGGTGATATCTGAAGATAAGGGCAGGGAGTCCCCTCCTAAGCAGGAGCCCGCAGGCCAGCATTGCCCTTACCGGGCCCCAGCCCCCCTCCACCGCTACCCTCCACTCTCCCTCTGGATGCTCTCCCTGTGGATGGCCTTTCCCGGCCTTTCTCTCCCTTCCCTGTTCATCCTGGTCCAGCTCAGGTGACAGATCGCTGTGGGGCTTGGCTGGACACCAAAGGGAAGGGGTGCCTGCAGGGGGAGAGCCTGTGGTTTCTTCGCTTTAATGAGCCCTTCATCCCGCCTCCCTCTCCCTGCCGCTAATTTGCCACAGTCTAGACTGGCCATGCGGTCTTTGTGCTCCCTCTGGGAAGAACAAAACACAGAACACAGCAGCCTCACTGTCTTGGGCAGGCCAAGGTTGGGGTTTTCCCCCTTTGCTTTTGAATCCTGCGTGGAATCTTCGTAGCCTGTCCTGGAAAGGAAAGGAAACCTCTCATCTGGGCTTTTCCCTCCCCAAAGCTGAACACAGGAGGGCATGGCTCACCACACCCCACTCCCTGGGGACGCCGCAGAGAGGGGGCTGGGCAGGTCACGTGGCGCCCGGGGAGAGCAGAGTAGGGCTGCAAGAGAGAGGGGGCCTCTGGGGCATCCTTTCCTTGACCGGGCCCCAGCCTGCTGACCTAGCCCCCCCGCCCCACCGCCCCACTAAGTCTGCTCCAAGCCCGTGCTCCCATGGGACCAGCCCTGCTTCCCTTCTGCTCCTTGGCCCTCAGCCCCTAGGAGCCCCTCTCTTCTGTCCTTGCTGTTGCTATGCCGTCTCCCCAGCATCACCCCCACTTTGCTGCTTCTGTTCTTTGTTCTCCAGGAGCCTCTCCGCGCCCCTGCCCCCCCCCCCCCCCCCCCCCCCCCCCCCCCCCCCCCCCCAGTTCTGGGATCTCGTATTTAGGAAGGACCCAGCTGTACCGGCAGCTGGTGCCTTCACAAGGAGCCACCAGTGTCCTCGGCTCCCATCTGGGGCCACCCCAGTGATGCTGGGTGTCAGGATGGCAGAGAAGGGGCTCCCGGGTCGGAGGTGGGCATGGCCGTGAGCCCCGTCCTCACCCATTTTGGTGCTGTCTAGGTCATCGGCTCTCAGTGCTGGCAGTGCTTTCTCCAAGTCTGAGATCTGGAGCCCGACACCGGAGCGATCCCCTGGAGTCTCCAGGGTGGGCCCAGGCCTCGGTGTTTGCTAACGCGTGGCCGGGGCCAAGGGCTCTGGGTTTTAATTCAGCCCCTGAGCCGATGCAAGTGACGATGTGGAATGGGGGTTGCAGAGGGGACCGAGTCCTCCTGTTGGCCGCCCCTGGCTGGTTGATGGCTCACCGACGCAGGGCATCCGACGGAGCCGGGGGACGTGGGGGCGAGCACGTGTGCACGCGACGAGCAGAGCAGAGTTAAGAAGCAACTCATGGGAAGAGGGGAAGAGTGGCGAATCCACGACGCGGCCCTTGCTAGGGTCGGGGGGTGGCAAAGGAGCCCAGGAGCGCCCAGGGGAGATGTGGTGCTCACCAGATGAGGTGGTGCCTGCTGAGGACGGCCTGGCAGGACCCAGAGGGCGTGTACCTGTTTGGGCTGGAAGCACCATGCCAGAGCCAGGGCAGGGCCGAGGTGATGTGGCTTGCCAGGGATAGAAGAATGGGGTTTCTGTGCCGCTTATCAGGACGGTGGCTCCCGGACAGGATGTGGAGGAGGCTTCCACAGTCTGCCTGGCGGGTAGCTGCAGTCAGGGCTGCGTCACCGTGAGGACTTTGGACGGGAAGCCCCACCTCTGACTTGCTGGTGACATGGGGCTGGCCGCTCCGGGGTCAGGCTGGGGCATGGCACGCGCCTACCTGGGAACATGACGGGGTAGACGGTGGCCGTGGGCAGCGAGCCCACCACCGAGTGCTGTTTCCACGGTCAGCAAAAGGATACAAGGACTGGGCGGACGCTTTGATCTTTCTCATGAAAGAAATCTTAGATGCAGGGCTTTGCAAAAGGTCAAGAAAGCAGGTTGTAGTCACCTATCCATTTGAGGGGGCGGGGGATACTGGAAAAGTGTGGGAGGAAAAGGATCACCCCTTTGAGGGGCTCTTAGAGAAGGCAGGGCAGAGGTCAGTGAAATATTGGCAAATGAACCCTTAGGTTTCATTTCTTAAAAAGGAAGGTATTTCAAATGCCCCTGCTCCTGAAATAGGAACTCGGGGTCAGCACGGGCCATGACACTGACGGCGGAAACCTCTAGGACAAACTGTATTTCTATCCAGGGCTGGTGGGAGCTTATAGGGTCCTATAGCTCAAGAGGGCTGGACGGTGTGATCCAAAGCTGGGTTTGGAGTCCCGGACCTGGGACCCAAGAAGTGAGAAGTGAGACTCTTGACCCTGATCCCAAGGCCGGTCCTTTTCACCCTCTGTGGACAGTGGGCAGTGTGTCCTTGAGCCTGACCACTTCCCAGAGCCCAGCCCCTCCATGTCCCACAGGAGCAGAGGAGAGAGGATCACGGTGAGCACCACAGGGGCCCAAAGAAATGTGGTACCAGGGCCAGACCCTCAGAATCGGCAGGATAGCCAAGCCCAGGAGATCGGTGTCTCTGTTCAGTACTCCCGCGTCCCGTTTCTGAGGTTGCTTCTTAATAAAATGCCGTGTCCCCCTCCCCATGCTGCAAGGGAATAAAGCCACAATATTCCAAGCACCTGACGCGTGCTGGGGACTTTCCAGGCACGAGGTCACTGGGCCACACGGCCGTGCGCAGTCCTTCGTGGGAGAGGTTACCATTCCCGGGCAAGCCCGGCTGTGTTATTCATGAGGATCTGAGCTGTCCAACAGTAAATGATTTGCACAGAATTATGCAGCTAACGTGGCAGACCCCCAGGTCACCCTCACACCCAGCCAGCACGTTCTCTGTCCACTGTGGCAGCAGAAAGATCAAACATCCCTGGGGACCAGGTCTGCGTCAGCCCCTTCTTCTCTGGTGTCCTGCACCTCCAGGCATGCCCTAACCTCTCTCCTTCCTGCACCTGCCATAGGTCTTACCTGGATCTCTCACACCCAAGGAATGGCCCTGGATCTAGGCCGGGGGTCCTGTGGCGGGGGGGGGGCACTGCCTTCATGTGCCTTCTTGCTCTTTCAGGAATTTAGCCATTGGAATCGGGATCCAGAACTTCCCAGAGGGCCTGGCTGTCAGCCTCCCCTTGCGAGGGGCTGGCTTCTCCCCCTGGAGAGCCTTCTGGTAAGTGCTCCACAGTGTCCACTGTTGGGGGTGGGGGTTGTGTCTGATGTAAAGCTCAGAGCAGCCCTTCGCACAGGCTTCCTTCTCCGACAGCCACCTCTTCTATCCCAGAAGTGACCTGGGAGCATCTGCTCAAAGGACAACCATCTCTTTGAATCATGCATCCCCAGGGGTGGAAGGAAGCTCAGGAAACACATCTCTTGACCTTTGACCTTTACATAAGCAAGCCCCAGTGGTCATGTTTCCTATTTCAGAATGCCTCCAGCCACACCCTCTCAGTGTTGGGCTCCCCCCCATCAAGTAGTGTCTACTCTCAATGTCACACGCCCTTCCGTAGGCCCATCTGAGCGCAGCCAGTCCCCAAGAGTCATGACATTGGCCCTGGTCAGAGCCCTTGTCAACGTGAAGACCAGGACCATGTTAGCAGGGTCTGGGAGATGATGCCTCTTGCACTCAGAAAACTTCACGTTTTCATAGTCCCCGTGGCCTTTCTCGTCTTTTCCCTAATGTTATTTTTTCAGTGACATGTAAGGTGAGTCCTCAGTTTTCAGAGGGGAGAACCGTGGCCCAGAGTGTCCGATGACCAGTTCTCAGTGGTGACTCTGAGACCAGAAGTCGAATTTGGCCCTCAACTCAGGACTCTGAGCGCCAGAATACCTCTTTGTTGAAATAATCGCTGCTCTAGGATGTTCAGTGAGGGCATTTTAAAAGACTGCTAATAACAACAATTTAGAAATGCCTTCCATTTTATGGGACCTTATGACTTACAAGTTCTTACACATACTTAAATTATTTTATTTTACTCTCTTGTCTCTTTCTCCATTGTTGGTGTCTACAGAACAGAGGACAGGGCAAGGGCAGGGCAATTGGCCTTAAAGATTTGGTTCGAATGTGAGTTCCAGGAGCCCCGAAGCTGTGACTGTCGTTTCATATGGGGAGCACCCTGGGATAGGAGGCGAGGGAACGGGAGGGGGGGCCTCATGGTCAGCGTCTAGACCCCCGAGACTAAACTTAATTTCTTCTTCACCCAGTCTGGGCTTGACATCAAATTCACTTTTTTCCCCAGAAGTGACAAAGCCAAGGCCAGGAATTATACACACACCAGAGCTGGAAGTCTGCTGACCCATCCACACAGCCTAAATCAGGAAGTGGTCTTCCCCTTAGAGGGTCCTGCAGTGTAGACAGTGTCTCCCCCATGCCAACTGTCTGCTCCTGCTCAGGGAGAAGCGGCAGGGAGAGGGGGAGCTTCATAGTCCTGTCCTGTTGCTGGGGAGGCCCACTGGGCAGGAAAATGCCCCTGGGCATTTCTGGGTTTCCCTAGCCCCATTTTACAGTCAGAGAGATTGAGGCTCACAGGCGGTATATCTCGCCAGATGCCCACACCAGGGATTGTGGGAAAGATGTCCCAGCTCTCTTGTCTGTTGGTATTCAACCCAATAACTCGCTGGGCTCAGCTACGGGGACCAGGTACCCACTTCTCTCCTGCTCTCCGAGTCCTCAGGGCTCATGCAGGCTGCTGTTTCCATGAGGGCCCCTGTGACGTCAAGCAACAGAGGCCCACTCTCACTTGCTCAAACTCACTTTTTTTTTTCCTCCCCAAGAAGAAATCTCACCTTAATCTGAGATAGGGGTAGTGTAGAAGCAACCCTCAGTAGACACCTGGCCAGGTAGGTCCTCAGCAGAGGGGAGGGAGTGCAGCTGCCTCGGAAGGGGTGCCGAGGTGGCTCGAACCCCCAAAGCCTGTGGGCACAGCCATCCTTGGGAAACACCATTCCTAACCAGGGTCCTGCCGGTCAAGGAACAATGCCGGCATCGGCTAAGAATGGGTAGAGAACACGTGGTGGTGTATCTGCACAGTGGGCTATTACTCATAAAAGGAAGCGAGCGCCCATATGTGTTACAACACAGGTGCCCCTTGAGAACATTCTGTGAGATGAAATACGCCAGCATTGCATGAGTCCCTTTATATGAAATACCCAGAATAAGCAAGTCCATAGAGACAAAAAAAAAAAGCACATGAATGGTTGCCGGGAGCTGGGGGAGGGAGGGAGGGAGTGGCTGTGATTGGGTATGGGGTTTCCTTTTGTGGTGATGAGAATGTTCGGGAACCAGGTAGTGGTGATGGTTGCACAACCCCGTGACTATGCGAAAACCACGAACTGTACATGTGAAACGGGTGTGCCCTGTGGTATGTGAGTTAGAGCTCCATAATGCTATTGTGGAAAACAGACAGTGCGGAAAACGTAAAACCCTACAGGACATGCGGGAGGGGGCACCTGCCGTGTCGGAGGAGGTCGGGGAAGAAGGAAGGGGCCAAACACCCAACACAGCCCTTTTGCACGGCCAGGCACAGATTCGACGTGGAATGACGTGGCTCATTCCCCTGTTTTCTGGGGCTGAGTCAACAGTCCGAGTGCGCTGCCGGTCTGCTTGGCCCTGCCCGTGATGGTACGTGTCTCTGGTCTCTCCTTAGGTACGGGCAGCTGAGCGGCATGGTGGAGCCGCTGGCCGGGGTCTTCGGTGCCTTTGCCGTGGTGCTAGCTGAGCCCCTTCTGCCCTATGCCCTGGCCTTTGCTGCTGGTGCCATGGTCTACGTGGTCATGGACGACATCATCCCCGAGGCTCAGATCAGGTTGGAGAGCGATCCGTCCCTCATCTGCCCCTGGACACTTTCCCAGTCCCAGGGCCTCAGCCTCCAGATCTTCCCTTTCTTCATCTTTGCTCCCCCACCCCTTCCAACCCCCTCCCAAGATCATCCCACCCCCTTCTCAGCTGTGCTGTTTGAAATGAAAGAGAGCGGAGCAAGGAGCAGGGGGCTGGAGAGACGGACCCGCCACACTAGGCAAGAGCATTCACACTCCAGTCACCCAGATGATCAGTTTTGTGTCTTGTCCCTTTCTCTCCCACCCCTCTCTTTCTGGATTTTTCTGGGGCTGGAATGAGGGGAGAGGTGAGCTCTGATAGCCAAAGTGATCCATCATCGTCTCATTGTGCTGCTGTGGGTCAGGTGTCAGGGGGTGGGGGCACCCTTTCTTTGTTTCATTTGGTTTTTCTAGCCAAATGATGTTGAGTCCAGTTTAAAAGGTCAGACTCAATAATATCGTCAAGAATTTAATTATTCAAGCATATGCTCCAGAGCCACGAGAGGTATCTTTAGGCAAGTTACTGCTGTGTGCCTCAGTTTCCCCACCGGTAACAAGGGAATCGTGGCAGGACCAATCTCCTGTGATCACTCTTTGGGGTTACATGAGTTAGTTTGTCTGGCATGTAACAAGCCCCAAGAAATGTTACTTGTCAATATTAATTCTTACTAATCAGAGTGGTGTACATTCTGTTGGAGTTGGACCTCACAGGGGATGCTTTCAGCTTGGATGGTGTCCCGGAGTACATTAAGGTCTTCCTTCTCTTCCTTCCTAGTGGTAACGGGAAACTGGCCTCCTGGGCCTCCATCCTTGGATTCGTGGTGATGATGTCCCTCGACGTTGGCCTGGGCTAGGGCTGAGAGGCTTCGGACCCCAGGAAAAGCGGTGCCAGGAAACCACAATGGTTGGCTTCAGTGAGACTACAAGCCTCTTTCTCTACATTAAAACACTTTTTCTTTCTCGCCTTTTCATCTCATTATCCTGATTGACTCTGATGATCATAAGATAATTTTTACTGTTCTTTGGAGGGAGATCTTGGTTTTATTTAGAATGTCGGGGTGTCATGGAACTCCAGATTTTTGTCCGGCCACTGCATAGAACCTTTCTTCAGTAGGATTAACAAGGACACACAGATCAAGGAAGTCTCCGCTGTCCCCCCCTTCGGTCTTCTTGCTGGGCTCAGTGGTAGCGCCTCCAGGTCACCACCGGCAAGAGCAAACAAGCTGCCAGGAGAGAAGCCTCCTAAGCAGTTTTGCCTCGTGACTCGGAGCAGTATGGCCAGGACATCTCTCCTCTGTTCCTCCTGATCATCTACTCATGAGACCGGAACTAGAACGTCATGGACCGAGCAACCCACGCTCCAAGATCCAGCTAGCCCAAGAGGAATATGCCTTTCCTCCGTCCCACGAGGGAGATGCTGTATGGGAGAGGACACAGACAAAGGGAAGGAAATAAGTTAGTCTTTCTTTCTTTTTTACATTTTTTTAAGGCAAAGATTGACACTATGGATGTTAAGGGAATTAGGGAATTCAGCCAACTATGAACTATGATCAGAGACCTCTGCTTTCTACAGATTCCGGAACAAAAGGGTTTGTTATGGTGTCCAAATCCTCTAGACATTTATTTTGGTAAGTTTATAGCCTTCAGTTTTCCCAGAGACTTGGGGACACCAGCGGACGGCTGGAACTGAGACCCTCAGGTAGTTATGGATCGAGCCACTTAAGCTAACATTTGGAATCTGCCGTAGGTCCTTCCCTGTTGACCATGTGACTTGCACCTGACCGTGAACCCTTAGGCTGTCACAGGCTTTGCTGGAGTTTGGCCCAATTGTTTAGGATGAAGAAGGGAGAAGGTGTCAGAAGAAAAAAGATTTTTTTTACATTCCCCTTGTAGGGTAAACCCTAGCCAAGTCATCATCCTGAAATGACTCTAAAGGATGACTTGAACTAGATTAGAAGCTAGTCTGCTCCTTCCTACATGTAGTTTCTCCAACAGGGGTGATAAATTTGTCTGCTTCAAACAGAGCGAAGGCCTGCTGTCCTGATTGGTCAGAGGAGCATGTGGGACCTTGAGTGGGCTCTGCCAGCCAGCCAGGCAGCCCAAGACCCAGGCGTTCTGGTGTTGTGTTTATCAATGCCAGCCCTCTGAGTTTACATGTTGAATTGCTTCCAAGGGTGAATTCCCTGCTCTGTGAATGCTCTAAGACCTCAAAGGCCAACCTTATGCTGGGCGTGGGTATGTTCTTCTGGAGCACTGATGATCACAATGGAAGACACATTCAGAGGTTCTGATTGGTTGAAATGAATGGGTTTGTTGGTTGGTGTTTGAGTATGTTTATGTCATGTATGTAGTTCTACATAATGCAGACTTTCTGATGGACAAGACCTCATAACTGTGATTAATATCAATAAAGGGGATGTTGTGAATGAGCTGTGTTCCGTCTCTAAGCTCCTTCCTGCCAGAGTTGATACTGTGAGAGCTAACTAAAGTTAGTCCCAACATCTCCCTTACCTAATATCAGTAGAAACAAAGGAAAGAGCCCTGAAGAGATAGGCTGGTTAGATTCATGGTTGCCAACAACAAATCCAACTCCAGCTAACTTAGACGGGAATTTAACGGAAGGCCCTTGGGAGCTCGTAAGACCGGTAGGAGAAATGATTTCGAAGATGGGCTGGATCCAAGAAAGCTAGAGATCTGAGACCATGACCCAATTACATCTCAAAAACAGCTTGGTTTGGGTGCCACAGCCCTCGATGCTGGTCCCTGGACGCTGAAAACCACTCCTCAAAACTGCTTCTCCTGGCTTCTACCACCGCCACCCTGGGGATGAACTCTAAACTCACCCTGATTCTTTGTGTCCTGGCTCCACATTCTCTGCCTCTTCCAATTGGTAATGGAATTCTAGGAATATGTTAGATGGCCCATACATCACACGTGACCCTCGATACTTCAGGACAATCACCTGGAGTCCCGTGCTTCTCATGCTAGCACAGTAACCCCAGGATCTCTCTAAAAATTATATGTGAGTAAAACCAGACTCATTTAGATGTCTGTTCTTCCCTCCCGTGTTGACAAATCTATCCCTACACATATTTCCTCCCCGTCTGTCAGTAAAATTAGAAAAATCCTGAAATTGTGTTGGTTTTCAATACTCATTGTCCCCAGTTTGGGTTTGCCACTGCCCTTCCTTCGGAGGCATGCTGGGCTCCAACTCTGGCCATTTCTGGAACCAGTACAGGGTAGTGTATGAGGAGAACTGGCTTTCTCTTGCAGGGCGACTCCTTCGGGCAGAGCATTTACAGTGTCTTCAAGAATGTTCCAGAAGACCGGAGGAAGGGCAGTGTATTTCAGCTGACAAAGGAGGCTCTTTGAGGATTTAGAATTCAGAAAATTCCAAGGTTTTCAAATCCTCCTGTATAGCTCTGTTTTGCTTTTCCGGGCCCCACTGCTTCCTGACCAGTGTCTTCTATGGAAAGGCTGTCACTTTACCAGCACAGACATTCAGCCGTTATGCGCTGGGATTCGATTTTGCAGGTGACTTTCTACTTCTCTCAGCCTCACAGACACGAGAGGTAAGAGGATATTTAAGAACAGTCGTAAGAGATCTCTAGGTTTCCGTCTTTTCCTTGAGCTACTGTTTCAGGACTGGAGCATACAAGTGTGTTTTCTCTAAGCTGCTGGCACTGCCTCTCAGTCCTCCTCTCCTGTTTGATGGAGGAAACCTGTTCCCCCAAGGCTTTGTCTCTGATGGGCCCTTCATTCCAGGTGCCCGTAGTTGAGAGGCAGGGGTAGGTATTAGCCTCTGGGTCTTCGCTGGGGACCTGTCAGTGGCATTCCCAGCCTGCTGCTGTGAGGGAAGGACCAAAAGGCCACTAGGTGAAGACTGGGGGCGGGACAGCAGGTTGCACCCTCCTCGCCGTCTTTAAAGCTCGATCCCATTTTGCTGACAAGGAAGGTCCGGTCCCAGAAGCCTTACTCTCACCAAGGCGGTGGGCAGGTTTGCTTCTGCTTTGCGCTGAGGACGGGGTCTTGGGAAGCCACAGGCATGGGTTTTCCAGCTCTCAGGTCCTCTCCCCGCTGACTATGTGCCCTGGTCAGCCGCCTGGCCCGCAGGTGCCACCCACCTGCACTGTCACGTGAGGCTGGGCTGCCTGCGCGGGCGCACGTTCTGGGGCGCGGCGGGTGCCGGGTCACCGCGAGCCTGCTGGGCGGATCTCCCCCGGGGCTCCTGGAGCGGCGCGGGCGCGGGTCCCAGGGCTGGCTCCGCTGGCGGCGGACCACAGTTTACCTGCGTGGGGCGGGGCCGCGGCTAAGGGGGCGGGATCTCGGGGCGGGGCGGGGCTCCCAGGACGCGCTGGGACCCGCCCCTCTCGGCCGCCCACCTGCAATGAACTTACCCTGCTGTGGCTAGGTCGTTTTGGCTCCACCAAAGGGACCCCTGGCTTCCCGGGACTCCTTGCTGTCTGCAGGCCTGTCCCTTGCAGGGGTGGACCCGGATTTGGGGGATCCGAAGTTTATACAATGTAAGGAGCGCTCTTTGGGGAAAATAAAGGACACACACACGCGATTAGGCACAGGGCTTTGGAGGGGGCACCTGATCCCAGCGTCCCAGCGGTTCGGGCCTCACTGGCTTTAAGGTAAGTTCCCTTCTGTAGGTACAGCCCGAGCTGTAACTGGCCCTGCCTGACAGTGCTCGGGGATCTTAGAGGTTCCAGAACTTCGGGAGTCGTGTTGAGCGGGTTCACTCACGATCATCTTCCGAACGCAGCCCCGCCCCCGCAGCTGTGACTAGGGGTGGGCGCGTGTTCGCAGGTGGGAGGCATCCTGGAAGGCAGCTGGAAGAAGCGGTTCCCTTCTTGCCGCAGGAAGCAGGGGCAAGGCTGGCCCTTGGCTGCCCCGAGCTAGGGTCAGAAACAGCAACCCTAAGCCCTCCTTGGGATCCACTCAACCCTCTTCCTTTCTAGTTCTCCTCTTGACAGTGCCTGGGCTTTGCCAGCGACTTAATAGCAAAGGGGCCCCACCTGGCCACTGTCTGTCCCCAAAATCTGTCGCTGCTATCAATGGGGCTTCTGATGGGGCTGCTCAGCCTTGGGATCCGCGTGCATCCTGAGGGCACTGGCTATGCCCTGTGTTCCAAGACATGGAAGACACTGGTGGATGGATGAGTGAAAAGAGCGGCTGCATCTTGTCGGCCCAGGGCAAGGCCTAGGATCCGTTCTGCACAGGCAACACCTTGGGACCCGTGTCCCCACACCGCTAGGTTCCTCCCCAGATTAAAAGATCAGACCGGAAATTGGCATCTCCTCTGATGTATTTGCCCCCTCTGGCAAACTTCGGACCATAATGTGAACAAGTCTTTTAGTGGCCTTGTTGTCCAGCAGGGCGGGGCATGTGTCTATAGAGTTTGGAGTTGGTGAGGACCGAGCTCTGGGGCTTAAGGCCAGGCTTAGGTCCCTTCACCGATGGCAAGCCAGGACCTCCAAGATGTCTAGGATGTGTCGGGAAGAAGGAAAAGGTAGGACATGCCTGGGGTGGGGGGAGCATGCAGAGTGAGGGGAGACCCTTCAGCATAGTTTGGTTCTACTTTCCAGGTGTACAGTAAGGGTGTTGGAGGTGTACCCCCCTCT
Source organism: Mustela nigripes (assembly GCF_022355385.1). NCBI lineage: Eukaryota > Metazoa > Chordata > Mammalia > Carnivora > Mustelidae > Mustela > Mustela nigripes. The sequence continues at coordinate 7,873,711 of NC_081572.1, forward strand.
GTGACCTTTTAGCTTTAGGCTTGGCTATTTAGGGCTGGATATGCACCTGGGTCTGTGGTCCACGCTGGTCCCCCCCGCACTGTGGAGGGTGTCCCATTGCGAAGAACCGTCAGCTGTTTTAGGACTAGTAGTTTGGTTTGTATCTCAACATATCTGCTCCCTTTCTGCTGCTTCAGCGAAAATGCTGATCAAATTGACTATATGAGATTACGGCGAATATAAAATTGGTCATTTACTAACAAGTCCATAATATAGATTAAAAGAAAAAAGACCTGATTCTCTTAAATAAATGGTCCATGAATCTGTAGATTTCTTCCCTGGGGGTGCTGGTCATATTTAGTAGCATGGTGGGAGATGGTCCCTGTGTTTGTTTTCTCGTGTCGTATAACTACCACCAGCTGTGTGGCTTAAAGCAACCCACATCCTTGTTTCCATTTCTCTGGATCAGGGGTCTGGATGTGGTTTTAACTGGATCCTTTGCTCAGGGTCTCACAAGGCTGCAGTCAGAGTGTTGGCTGGGCTGTGTTCTCTGGAGGCTCGACTGGGGAAGAGTCCACTTCCAGGCACAGGCAGGTGGTTGGCAGAATTCAGTTCTTGGCAGTTGGAGGACGGGGGGGCCTAGCTCCTTGCTGACTGTTGGCTGTGGGCATCCCTTAGCTCCGAGGGGCACCTGTGGTTCCTAGAGGCCACTCACAACTTCTTGGCCCGTGGGCTTTCCCAACATGGCTGCCTACTTCATCAAACCAGCCTCTGCAGGAGTGGGCTCACAAGAGGGAGTCTTATGTAATGTAGCAGAATCACAGGAGTGGTGTCCTGTGACCTTTGTCATGTTCTCTGGGCTCATAAACCCAGGTCACATGAGATGACTTCACACCATCACATTGTTCTTTTCATCAATCAGGCTAGGCATGACGCAGCAGACCACATGGGTAGGATGTGACTTTATTCTCTCTCTCTCACACATACACTTCATAGTGCCGCAGTGAAAAACCAGAAGGGTTGAATGAGTATGGGGGGGACTGGAGTCAGGGGTGCCCACCTGGAGAGACGGACTATCTCCTGTGAGTCCTGGGGATCCTGGTCCTTTTGCCCTCCTTGGAGGGATGTGCGTGGGCTAATCTCCCAGAACCGTGGGTCAGAGCTATGGCCAACTCTTGGCTTCTTTACACGACCTAGCGGCAGGAACTGGGCAGGAATGGGGGAGGGTCACCTGCACATCGACTCCCTCCTACCCCATCTTCTCTCATTAGCAGAGCAGAGCTAAGTAGACAGTTTCAGAGTCCGGGTGTCAGTTTCCCCTCAGACATGGGAAGAGACCAAGATGCCTAAATGTCTCCCACTCTTTTTTGTTTGGTCTAGAAGCTCTCTCTCTCTCTCTCTTTTAAAGATTTTATTTATTTGACAGAGAGATATCACAAGCAGTCAGAGAGGCAGGCAGAGAGAGAGGGAGAGGGAAGCAGGCTCCCTCTCTGAGCAGAGAGCCCGATGCGGGACTCAATCCCAGGGTCCTGGGATCAAGACTTGAGCTGAAGGCACAGGCTTTAACCCACTGAGCCACCCAGGCGCCCCTGGTCTAGAAGCTCTTACAGATCAGCTCCTGTTACATATTTCACGGCAGTGGCCATCAGTGTCTCAGCCATTGGCTGTCCTTTGCAGACCAGAAGGAAGGAAGGAAGAGATGACCATTCACCCCCACCAATCACCAGACATCAGTCTACCACCAGACCTATAGGAACATATGGACCTGGCAACCTCCCAGGGATTTTTTAATGTGTATCTTTGTACACTCACACCTTGTGTAAATAGACTTATATAATAAAAACAACAACAACAACAAAAACCTTGTAGATCAAAATCAAGCCTTAACTTTCTGGCTTTGGAACCCAGACTTTAATCACCAGGGCTCTGTGAGATGCATAGACTCCCAGGTCATGAGGTCGGGCTTAAAGTGGACCAGGCTCTGGAAACTAGGAAGGTTCACGAACCTACACCGCCCTCCTTCCTAGAGCTTTGTCTTTACCCAATAGGTTATGCATCTTTAGGAGGAGGGGTGAGGTAGGCGTGTGTGTTTGTTTAATGTAGAATTCTTGGCAAATGTAAATTTCTTGGCAACCCGATCAGGTTGGCAGGTGCCGAAAGGTTCTTTTTCCACTGCCAGCTTCCCCCCATCCTCTTCACAGCTCTACCAGGCAGAGAGCGCCCACCTCTCTCCACTCTCGGTGGACCCGGGCACCAGCCACAGCGACAGCCCCCGAGTGGAGGACACGGCCATCAGGGTTCAAACATGTCCTCAATGAGCTCTGTCCCTCTGAACGTTCGTTTCCCAGCTGTGAAAGACAAGGGTGAAGATGGGTGGGGAGTTTAACCTCATCGTCGGGTTGTGGTTGGGGTAGAGGAGGCAGGGTAAAGAGGCAGAAGAAGGGGACATCAACAGGGATCCAGATGGGACCATCAGCACCATTGGAGAATTGTGCTGCTGTAGCCCCAAGCAGCCAGATGGTACGCCTGTGGGCCAAGGCAGGCTTCTCGAAGAAGGCAGCTCCTCGAGACTTCACAGCGCTGACTGCATGTCCGTGTAAGATGACAACGCTGATAGCCTGGCAGATGGTGCTCGGTCTTGGCAGACGAGCTCCAAGCAGGGCTTTGTGGTTTGGAAAGGCGCTGCAGACAAGCAGGGCACGGGGCTGCCACCACCACCCACTCCCCGGCTCCTCCCACCGGGAGACCCGCTTTCATTTCCTCCCCGCGTTCCCTGATGGAGGAGGCGGGTCCGGCCTGTTTGGGCCCCCGGGGCCGTGACCCATAAGCCCCCGATGCCTTGCCTTTCCCTGGGTCATTGACTGGCTGTGTTGCCCGGGCCCGTGCGTTGCCTAGCCCCACTCCTCGCAGAGATTTTGCTGGCAGGCGTAAAGAGGAATGGAACCAGCCCCGGGGGTGATATGTCTACGTAAGAGAAGGAGGGTGAGCACCTACGCATTTGGACGTGACTGTGACGATTCAGGGAGTGCATGGGTGATTTTTGATATTCCCTCTAATCTTAATCTCCACCAGCATCATTCGCGAAGAACAAGAATAGCCAGAGGAAACGAGTCTGTGGATGACAGCAGCCTGCGCAGAGCACCCGTGGCAAACGGGACTCTGGCAAACGGCCCACAGAAACGGGAACCGTGTCCTTCAGGCTACACGGAATGCATGACCGCGGGCGGCAAGGGGATGACACGGGCCTTTGCCACCATCGTACGTGGCCGATCTGCCCTTCCTCCTGCTCATCAGTCTTTGCGACAACCTCCTTCCGAGCCCTGCCTACAGCTTTGACCAAGTGTGCCCCGTGTTTAGGAATGGCCTCAGTCCATCTGATCACTGCTTGGGACACAATCTGGTGCTGTAGCAGAAGTATTTTGAGGGTCGGAGGGGATGTCCCTGGATGTTGCCCCGCTGTCCCACCAAAAATGATGAACGGGTTACTGTCCGGTCCCGCAGGAGCTGGCTCACCCTTCTGCTGCTGGCTGGGTAAAACAACAACGGCCACAATGACGACAACACCAAGTCTGCTTTAGCCGCTGTACTTTCCAAGCAAGGCCAGACCTGGTCATTTGCTTTACGGTGGATACTGAAGTCTTACGTTGGCGGATTTAGTCTTTCCTCTGTGTTTTTGATCTCTAGAACTTGTTTTTGTTCAAATTTTATTATGGAGAATTTTGAACCTACACCTAAAGTAAACAGAACAGTGTCGCGAACCCCCTTGTGCCCATCGGGCGGTGCCCGCAGCCGCCAGCCTCTCTGGGTCCCTTCACCTTCCTCTTCCTTATTATTTTGGGGAAAAAAAAAAAAAAACAAGGAAGGAAAGAAAGGAAGGAAGAGAATCCCAGACATTTGTTTCATTTTATTCGTAAACAGGTCAGTATGTATCTCAAAAAAGAAAAGGATTGTTTTTTTTTTTTTACACAACCCTGATATCATTATTATACCCCCCAAAGTGGCATTATATAATTTGCTTTAAATACTGCATATGCCTTATTCCCTCTCTTTAAGTCGAGTGGTGGCCTTTGGCTAAAAACAGTAAAATCTTACCTGATATTATTTAGCTCACAAATCCCGTATTTCTAAAAGGAATTGGTGCTTTTCTCAAAACTCATTCATTGGCTCATTTCCTTTCCCTAAATAAGCCTGTGGGTGTAAGCGTGGGGAATAAGACCCAGGGAGTGAGGCTAGCAAGCAGCCCTTATCATAACCTTGAACTTGCCTTGCTCCTGTGGCCTTGGCAGCTTGTGCCAATGACCCCACCCAGAGGGACAGCAGGTTTGAGCACACCCTCTGTGCTCGTGCCCTCCCTTAGTGCTGAGCCAGATCCTAGCCAGGAGTCGGCAGTGGGACACTTGTTTGCCAGGGGAAAGTGATTGTGTGTTCCTAGCCTAGTGGCTCCCAGCATGTGGACGGACAGTGGGAAGGGAGGGGGCACCGGGCAGAACCAGACGGCCAAGAATGATTTGCAGCACTTGTCGAGAACTACACGTACTAATGAGGACAGCGGCCATACTGTTCCCTCCAGGGTTAGACCACAAAATCCCCCAGGTTCTAGAGAGCCTGCCCTCTCTCTGGCTGCAAAGGACAGTGGCACAGCTTTCTGGCTGGTGTGGCATTTGTAGGAAATCTCATTTGGAAATTTGTCCTTCTGTTTCCCTCTTCCCAGACAGGGTTTTTGTTTGTTTTTTGTTTTTTAAACTTCCAGGTACATGAGCTGGGGCTGCGCACTGCGTCATGCTTGGTACCCTAGCTGGAAGAGCCCTCTGGCTGCCTGGAGAAATGATTTTTCTTGCTGCACCCCTCTCGGCGCTGGTTTTGAGAAAGAATGTGTCAGAGTTTCAGGGCCAGCTTCCCTGGCCCTGGTTGGCGTCTGGGGATGAGAGCCCAGCAAACCCACCCCCCCTTTGCCCCACCCCTACCCCGAGCCCCACCCCGAGCTTTTAGGTTGATTGACACTTTGCGTGTCAGGGAGAGCCGCCCGCTGCAGGCCTGGGGCTTTGCTGGAGAATGTGGATCATAACTTGCATTGTGTTCATCGAGGGCCCTGACAAGTGCTGATGGATTTGGCTTCCTTGCAAAGCCTGAGCTCTGGGCGGGGACAAAGGGCAGCATTGTTTGGCAGGGCAGGCCTCTGCCTGTGAGCCCACTCATTTGCCTGACGGTGGAGACAGGTGTATCACACGCTCAGCGTGCCAGAGCGACGCTGGGTGATTAAGATCTTGGCTGTGTTCCCCAGGGCCAGGCGTAGAGAAGCAGATGTGCAGAGAGGATTGGCCGTGGTCACTCTCCTCTCCCTGGAAACGGGCCCCTGGCTTTTTCTTCTCTTAGCTTGGTCTTCTGAGCTCTGCTCCTAAAAATGGCATCTTGCGGGGATGGGAAACTCTGGGTCCTCTCCTGACTCTTTGCCCTTTCCAGCCAGCTCGAAGGGCAGGCTGCTGGGCATCGTCAAGGGGAAGGTGCCCGAAATCTTCTGGGTTGTTACCAAAAATGTGTAAAACCATTTTCATCATTTAAAAAATCAAAATGTTAGTTTATGAAGTAGCAGGTAAGTGACGCTCAGTCAGTAAAACAGCGCGATAACATTTGTGATGAGTCCGTCGTGCTCTGCCCTCTTCTTCCTCAACGGTGGATCTGCTCCCCGCGAACACCTTTTTCAATTCCGATTATATGTTTCTTTTGATATTTACCTCTGGTTTCCCAATACCATGCTTGTCCTGGCATTTCTCCGTATTTTGGTTTCAGATACTATCTATCTATTGACTTCTTACCTTGAGAAGTGAACGTTCTCTTAGCCTTAGGTCTGTGTTCATGGCTACAAACCCTCCCTGCATTGTCTTAACCAAATAAGTAGAAGTTTCTCTCGTGTAACTGGAAGTGTGCTCGAGGTTCAGCCTGCGATCAGAGCAGGGGTCCCGCGGTGTCACTGGGGACCCCGCCTTCCCCTTTTGCGACTCCATGCTGGAATCCTCAGCAGGTGCCTGCCGGACAGCCACTCTTCTTCCTCTTCTAAACCAAGTGACCCCGATTCTGTACAAAGCAGCAACATGCCTAGTATTGCCGGCAACCGTGTCTGCGTTCTGGTCCCCAGAACCTGCAAGTGTCTTCTGGGATAGGCCGGGGAAGCAAGGCTGCCAGCAGGAGGAAGCTTCCTAGTCTGCTGACCTGGAGATGCGGCAGTCCCCCTAGAATATCAGGAAGGGCCCAGGGTCATCACAAGGGGAGGACGGAGGGGAGGACCCTGGAGGGATGTGTTGAGAAAGACCTGCCGGCTGCCCGAAGCTGGAGGGGCCAGCAGGTGGATTGTCTCCTGAAGCCTCCAGAAGGACGTTGGCCCTGCTGATGCTCCCTTACCCGCTTGAGGCCCCTGCTGCTGTTACGTAGTTTGATGCTTTTCAGATTCTGGTTTTCCGGACGTGATCTCTCTCCCCCTTCCTTCCTCTTCTCCCTCCCTCCTCAGAAGGTCTCCTTTTCATTCCTAACGGGCGGAAATGTTGTGATACTGGATATTGGTGTGGATCCGGTTTCATTCGTCCTACTGGGCCCTTGACATGAAACGTTCAGCCCTGGAAACGTGTGTCTGCTTTCTTAAATTATTCGTCTCGCAGTTTCTTCTCAATTGTTTCTGTTTCTCTCTTAGAATTGCTTTTTGGTGGATGTTGAAACTCCTGGCTCGACCCTCGTTCTGATCACCCCTCTTGTTTTTACCATGTCCTTCTCTGTCTCTGTCTCGGTCTCTCAACATTATCTTCCAATTCCGCCCCTTTCTTTAAATTTATGTGGTCACATTCTTCATTTCCAGGAGCTCGTGTAGCTGTGATAAGCCTTCTCAGGGCCTTCTCACTTCTTGGAGGCAATACCTTCTTCTGTCTTTCTCAGGGTGACAACGAAAGGAGTTAGTAGGTTTTATGATGTTTCTGTTTTCTTCCACTCCCTGCCTCAGTTTCCCCTGGGTTTCTTTCTTCTCCCCCCTCCCCATTGTGTTGTTTTGGTCTTTGTCCTACTTGCGACGTCCCCCCAATGTCTGGTGATGCTTCATCGGAAGCTTGAGTGGGAGAAAGGAGAGCACAGAGATAGAATAAGGCCACGTGCAGGTAGAAGCAGACACTGGAGTGATGTTGCCACAAGCCAGGGTCTGTCGGGAGCCACCAGGAGCTGGACCTGGCAAGGAAGGAGTCTTCCCTGGAGCTTTTGGAAGGAACGTGTCCCTGCCGACACCTTGAGTTTGAACTTCTGGCCTCCAGACCGTGAGAGAAGAAGGTTCTGTTGTTTTAAGCTGCCGAGGTTGTGGTCATTTTTTGGTGGCAGGACTTGGAAGCAAATGCACTATCCCAGTCTGGAAGAAGAGAGGGGAGGTCAGCACCAGCAGCTGCCCTCCTGTTCGTCAAGAAAGCCAGAGATTTCCTAGAGCAGTCTTCCTGTAACATCTCCTTGGTCAGAAATAAGTAAAATAGCCAGTCCTCGCCCCAAGGAGATCTAGAAAAACAAGAGTAGAATTTCATCAGATTTTTCCAAATGTGGCGGTTCTGAGTTTTGATGACTGTATCTGCTTGTACAGAAACGACCAGGACTCCCCAAAGAGTCAGCTTATTGCTTCCCCAGAGCCAAGAGCCTAGGGAGTGTCTTCTCTCTGCAAACCCCTTTTCCGACCAGCTCCTTTCTCCTTGTTTTCTCCTGTTCCTCTGGCAGCTCCCATCCTGTGTGTAGCTCAGAGGATTGTTAGCTGAGATAGTACGTGGCAAACTCGCCTGCGTATTGTTTGTGATCAATCCTCTTCAAGGGGGTAGGAGGCTTACACAGGTGTGATTAGATGTAAAATATCTAAGCGGGAAAGGACTCGGTGAATGCTGAGAAAGGAGAAGGCTTACAGGTGTCTAAGAATCGAATCAAGCGCCACGTGCCTTTGATTCATAAACGCTGTGCTCCTGGGGACCGGGTCGTGATCCGCACCGACGCTCTTGCACTGGAATGGTCATTTAAAAATCAACCCTAGAATTTGCCAACGCAGATTCCCAGGCTCCTGCCCACACACCTGCTCTCACACACTGGATGGGTCTGGAACAGGGCCTGGGAATCTGTGTTTTTAATAAGCCCCACCCAGCTGGTCCAGCCCCCTCCCACCTGTGACCGGATCCTCTGAGACCAGATCCCAGTCCCGCCATTGTGAGCTTCCATAAGCCCTGCCTGAACGGACTGTCAGGTGCTTTTTGAAAGAAGCAGGAGGCAGCGCTCTATTCCTGGCTTCTTGGTAGGGACTGGGGCGTAAGGGGCCTTCAGTCTCCAAAGGAGCTCTGCCCAGAGGGGGCTCCTCCCGTGTCTTTGGACGGCCTTGGCGCTGCAGGCACACAGGGGCCGGAGGCAGGGTGTGCTTGCTTGTTGTAGGATGCGTGGGACGAGCCACAGCGTTCCATGGTCTGTTATTACAGGATCCCATCAGCCCCTGGGGGCGCGCAGACTCGGATGCACAGCCACCTGCTGGAACAAAGGGAGAGGAGGCTTCTGCAAGGGGACCGGTGCCTGCTTTCCGAGCACACGGTTCCAAGGAAGTGGGGGAAGAAAGCTGGTTAGACACGGGGTTGGACAGTGTCCCCTTCGAACATTCCAGCAGGGATGATTCCTCTGCCTCGCCCTGTCCAGACCTGAAGCATGTTCCCGTGTTGTCGTGTGAACTCCTGCATCTCTCCCCTACCCGTCTGCTTTATTCGTGCTCTCTGCACCACCGCCCGCAGCCTCCTGGCTACGCCTGCTTCCCTCCCTGTGACCACCTCATCCGTCTCCTCGGCTACGCAGAAGGCGCTAAAGGCAGAGCTCTTAGAAGAGCACCCAGCATGTGAGAAGCCTCGGGCACACCTCCTGCTGACCTCATGCTCACCCAGGTCTCCCTCACCGCGCCCCCCCCCGCCCCAGCACCCCCATCCGCCCACAACCCTCACCCACTCCGCGCCCCTGCCCTTCCCAGCGCTGTGGGGTCTGGCCCTGTTTTATTGCCCGCCCGTTTCCCGGCTGCACAAAGGGGGCCTTTGTTACAGGTCCTTCCAGATGTTGAGTATTTGGAAAACATTCCGATCAGAAGGTGTTTGTCCTCCGGATGCCCTCGGAAGGGTCCGGGACAGGGGTTCCGGAGTGGCAATCCCAGGCCTCGGGCGTCGAGACTCCCTGAGAGAACCCACAGGAGATCTGGAGGGTGTTGCAGTGTCGTCCCCCCCGCCCCCATCGGCTCGATCCCAATCAGCGCGCGCACCGCTTCACCGACGTGCCAGCGAGCCCCACGCCCTGCCTCTCTCTGGCATGGTCGTGCCTTTCGGGGGACCGATCTGGGTCACGTGCCTGTTGAATGTGATCCGACAGCGGTAAGAAGCCCAAGGTGCCGTGGGTCGAGTTGTGTCTCTAAAATGCCTGTGTGGATGCCCGAACCCACAGTGTGACTCTTTGGAGACGGAGCTTCCAGGAGGGTGATCGGGGTTCAGTGAGGTCCTGGGCCAGTGTCTTCATCCAAGACTGGTGGCCTCATAAGAAGATGCAGAGAGAGAGAGATCTTACGCGCCGTTTCTCCCTGCCACGGGAGCACCCGCACAAACGCGTTCTTCTGGAAGCCTCGAAGAAAGCTCTCCCCAGAACCTGACAGAGCCGCACCCTGGTCTCAGACTTCCAGCCTCCAGAATCGTGGGGAGGAAATGCCTGTTGTTTAAGTCCCACCCCCAAGTCTGTGGTATTATGTCACAGCAGCCTGACGAAGGCATAAGACAAGAATTGTGATTCACCCTCAAGAGCAAACGCAGCTCCAAGAAGACGGGCGACTTTCAGATGGACGCGCATCACCAGGACCTGGTGTTCCCTCCCATTCCATCCCAGCGTGCGGCTCTCTTATTCACCTTCCCCCTGAGTCCTGGGAGGTCAGGGAGCTGATGCATACACACAGCAATTGAGGCCCAGAGAGGGTGGACGGCTTGCTGCGGGTCACACTGTAAGGCAAGTTAGACAGAAGGCAGGATGGGGGTCTGGCCCCACTGGGTCAGCACAGGGCCCTTTCCCAAAGTTCTGAAGTTACAGGAGGGAGGGAAGCACAGTGGTGAGGGTCAGACATTCCCAGCCACACCTGGGACCGTGCTGCGCTGTGCCATGATGTGCCGTGCTGTGCCGGGGGCTCCACCTACTTATAGGCTAGTCCCTCTGTTTCCACAGGTTAGCCCCCCTCTTTCCTGTGTCACTCTCTGCTCCACTCTGGCCTGAGAGCTCCTCGTTCCTCATCACAGGTGCCTGCCTCCGCTGCTCTGCACCTCAGTTTCTCTCCTTACAGAGCACCTGTTCACCTCCAGAGGGTCGTTTATAAAGACCAGGGAGCAAGGGCCTCAGGAGGGAAAGGCTTGGGCGGTAATGGGTTTGGGAGAAGTGGGGCAGCTGGTGACTGTTGCCGGAGAGAGTTTCTCCCACCATCAGTGTGCATAGCTGCTGAGAAATTGCTTTTTGCTCCAGAGTTGAATGGATAATCATCAACTTCATAATACCTAGCTGGGGGTTGTTGGGAGGATTGAAAGGGTCGTTGAGGTTGTTGGTCCCCAAACTGTTACACAGGACCAAGGGATGTCCTGGGATATGAGACCTTCAGTGTTAAAACCAGGAGAGTCCTGGGGCGCCTGGGTGTCTCAGTCGGTTGAGAGTCTGCCTTCAGCTCAGGTCATGATCCCAGGGTCCTGGGATGGAGCCCCACATCAGGCTCCCTGCTCAGTGAGAAGCCTGCTTCTCCTTCTTTCTCTGCTGCTCTCCCAACCCCCTGCTCACGCTCTCTCTCTCAGATAAGTAAATAAAATCTTTTTTAAAAAAATAAAACCCAGGGGCGCCTGGGTGGCTCAGTGAGTTAAGCCTCTGCCTTCAGCTTGGGTCATGATCTCAGGGTCCTGGGATCGAGTCCCGCATCGGGCTCTCTGCTCAGCAGGTAGCCTGCTTCCCTCCCACCACCCACCTGCCTCTCTGCCTACTTGTGATCTCTGTCAAATAAATAAATAAATAATAACATCTTAAAAAAAAAAAAAAAAGGAAGGAGAAAGTGATGCTTAAAAAAAACAAAACAAAACAAAAAAAGTAAAACCCAGAGAGGCCCGGGCAAACCAGGGTGAGTTTATTGAGTCCCTCTGTCTGAAACAACCCTCAAAGGGAGGAGTTAGCCCATGTTTTTCCGGCAAGAACTAAGCATTGTGCATTGTAGCGGGCCTGTCACAGTGTGGGTTCCTGTGTTGTTTGTATATACTCCCCCACCCCTCCCGCTATTCCAGCACCATGGATGTTGGCCTTGGCCGCATCACTTGCCTTAGCCAATGGAACGTCAGCGACCATGCCAGGAGCAGGAGGCTTCAAGGTTTGGCTTGGTTTGGTTTCCTGTGGTCTACCTCAAGAAGACCATATCCCAGGTCTCTACTGGCCCTTCAGTCTTGGATCCAGACAAGAACACAAGTGGAGCAGGTCTGAACCCAACTACGGTGGACCATGTTGATAATTAACTGTCTGCCTTGCCCCATCACATGAATCACGTGACCCCAAATTCATGCTCCTTTGTAATGTGAAGTCATCAAGAGGGGAAGGCTGTTTCTACTGCCTGGCCTGCCTTGAACCTGGGCTGCCCACCTTGTGACTTGCTCCGACCAGGAGAATGGGGCCAAAGGGATATGTGTGGATTCCAGGGCCCTTGAACAGACCTGGCTCATTAGACTCTCATTCTTTTGGAACCCCGAGCCCCCCATGTTGTACAAACATCAGCCTAGCTTACTAATGAATGAAGGCACGTGAAAGAGATCCAGTGATCCCCTGAGGATCGCCAGCATCCATGGCTGGACATGTGAGAGAGACCACCTTGGACCCTAGACACAGGAGTGAGCTCAGGGCAAGATCAATAGATCTGCCCAGCCAGCCCCAAGAATCATCATCAGAAAGAAATGGTTGTTATAAGCCATCAAGTTGTGGAGGGGGAGGGTGTTTTAGGCAGCAGTCAATAACTGTAGATATCAACCCGTGGCCCAGGATCCGAGTTCAGCCAACAGGCAATGTCAAGTTGCCCAGTTGGGTCTATCCCAGTCTGGCAGAACCACAGTCAACCTGCTGTCCTGCAAATGTGGGAATAAATGCCTCTTACTAGAAGACAGTAGCATTCTAATGTTTGTAACTCTGTTGTGCCGGTAACTTATATTAATAAGAGGAGATTCAGCCCAGGGGAGGCTGGCTCCAAAGCCCAGTCTTCACCACTTAACCACTGAAGTCCTGTGCTGTCGGTCATCTCACAGGCCGGCATCCAAGAGATACTGACCTGATGCCCGGTGACATTCCCAGTCTGCCCAAAGTGCCCAGATACCCTGTGTCAGCCTGGGTCCCCTTTTATTTTATGGTCCTCATTGTAGAGAATCTTCCCCGTTCGAAAAAGGAGGAAGTAAGGGTTACGTACCCTAAAGAAAGCTTTACATACTGTAAAACTTTGCAACCAATATATCCTTCAATATAAATGAAGACAGCATAGATTATACCCAAGAGTGTCAAAACAAGGAAAAGCAGAAGAAGTAGAGGAACAGAGAAGAAAATCTCAGAAAATATGTTTCACGACTTCAAGGGAGGGAAGCAGCGGACTCCATGGAGCATAAGATCGTTTTAATGAGGTTCAGCAACAAAACGGAGTAGCGTGTGGTTTGGAGATCCGTACATAGGTGTTAAAACTGCAATGAAAATATAGAGAACAATAAACAGAATTCGGTGTGTTTATCCATCCGGGAAGGAGAGGAAGGACAGCTGGACAGCCGGGAAGGACCGCACAGGGGAGAGCAGTGGTTTTGGTCACGCGGTAGCTCTTCATTAAACGGGGTGCTGGATTCCGGGGGCTCGTCTTACTGTTGCAGTACAAGTAAGCAACATCCACACAGAAGCAGGAGGTCGTGATCGGTAGGTGTGTAGACTCTGTCTGGGTTTGAATCCTGATTTGCTACTCATCAGGGCCTTGGGCAAGTGACTTAACCTAGTCCCTAATTTCCTCATCTGTAAATAGAAATTAATGGCCAATATCCCTCCCTCCGAGTCAGGAGGAAAAAGTGCTGGAAACAGTGCCTGTCAGGTACAAAGTGGGTGATGTGTATTACTTTGTATCTATCAACGATCACTAAATAGAGGAGGTTGGGTTGGAGATGTTGCTCAGCTGTGTTCATCTACCCATTCAAGACAGGGTAAGCAAGCAGCCGGTGTTGTTACAAAGTTGCTCTTGCATGGAGGTACTGGAACAGAAGGGTTGGTAGAGGCTTCTGGAGGAAAAGTTTCCCTTCCTTCCGCTGCCTCCAGCCCCCCCAGCCCCCCCCCCCCCCCCCCCGTGGGGCAGGGTCTGAGCAAGCTTCGCGGTGGATCCCACTTGGGCTTTGAATAGGGGTTATTGTCATGTGTGCGTGGGGGGGGGGGAGGCAGGCTGCAGAGTTCAATAATTAATTTGCCACAATTAAACCAGAGACTTCTGTCTCCAGCAGCAGATAAGCAAGCCTCGAGCTAACAACGGGGAAGGGAGGGGCGGCTTTGACCAACCGGTGGTGAAGGGCAGGCGGGGCTGGGTGAGGGTGATAGGGGCCCGTCATTGCTTTATGGTGGCAATAAGTCGTCATCAGGCATCTGGGGGATTTAGGAAGCTGGCGTCAGCTGTAGGGGAAAGGAGGAAGCTCCAGCTTTGCAGTCAGACCGGCCATTGAGGAAGGCTCTGCTGGGGCCCTGGAGGTGGCAGGTGGGACATCAGCTTACCTTGTTCCTTCGAGTCTGGGCCAGATGGTCCAGATGACGCAGCTTCTATGTGGGGGTCTAACATCTCCACCAAAGGTTTCCGGAGTCAAGAGGATTCTGACAGGCAGAGACGGTGATCAACCCGGGGGAAGGGCTTTCGCTGGGAAGCAGGGAAGGGAGTAGGCAGCATTGGGTTAGACTGCAGGAAGAACTTTCCTCCCGAAGCAGTGATAATCAGAGCATTTGCCCTCTACCGAGCGCTCGCTATGAACCCAGCGCCGGGTACATCACCCATAATCCCTAATTCCCATAAGGCACATGGCAGGTGATTTTATTATCCCTTTATAGAGATGAGGACATGGAATCCGACAAAAGTTGAACACCTTGCCCGAGTTCCCATAGCTCCAAAGCCGCAGAGACAGGCACTGAACTCGGACAAGTCTTTATTGGGAGTTTCTAGGCTCCGGATATCCTGTGCCCCCAAAGGTACCCATCGGAGATGTTTTAGGACTGTTCCTCTCTCTGCAGTCTTCCTTGGTCCCCTTGTTCTGACATCTGTCGTCTGTGGTCCTACACACACTCCTCTCACACGCACACGCATCGCCACATATACAACACAGGCAAACACACGTTGCACACACCCCATGCGCACATGCCTCACCCTCTCCCACCGATGCACACACCCTCCTTTGAGGAACGGGTGGGAGGGCCGTGGAGGCATTTGACCTGACAGCTGCAGGTGGGCTGCCCCTGGGACAGCTGGGTCGGATGGTCTTCCTGGAACCTGCCGAGGCTCGTGCTGGACCCCCAAGGCTTGGTTGCCATAGGCACACTAGAAAACAAATGTCATCCTGGCCCTTCAGGTCATCCACACTTACTGCACACTTGGCCTCAGGAACTGGGTTAGGCTTCATTTCGGTAGGAGGTCTGCTGGGAGCACTTTCTACTCCAAAAGAGCTCATTAAACCTCATAGTGGTCTTGAGAGGGTGATGGGGGACCGTCCCTGCCCACGCGGACTTTATTAAATTGAGGCCCCTGCGAGGGTGAGAGTCACGTGTGAGATCGACGGACTGGGGATCAACAAATACAGTAGGAAAAAAATTAACCCCAGACACAGGGTCCCTGGACGCCAGGGTCAACAGAGACTCGGAAACATATGCTAGGTGGCCGCAGCCCCTTGGTTCCAAAATTCCTCGGGCAGACTGTTCAATGATCAGGCAGCGACTGCAGAATGCCGGAATGCTGGAATGCCGCTGTGACTGTGTCTCCTCCCTGGGACGGGGGGCTGTGCTTGCTCTCTGGTTCGGTTCCCAGAGTGACTCCAAAGGAAGTCGATGCCTTACTGCACGTGCAGTTCTAGCATCTTCCTCCCTCATTCATTTGGGAAGAACAGGGCGGAGAGGGGAACTTTATGGAACGATTATGGGCTGGCGGGCTGATCGATGCCATCTATAAAATTCGAGGTGGCCATGGCTGGGGATGGGGCTCTGGGCTGGAGAGTGACTTCTCAACTTCAGCATCGTGACGTGTGGAGCTGGACCGTTCTGTCTCGCGGAAGGCTGTTCTGTGTTGCAGGGGGCAGCGTCGCGGTCTCTCCCAGCAGCTAGCACCACCGCCACCCAGCCCAACCCCCGCCCCCTGCCCCCCGCCAGGAGCGACAATGAAAAATGTCTCCAGACATTGCCCAGCGGGCCCTGGGCGAAGGGGGGCAGATGTCCCTGTTGAGAACCAGTGGTACTGATATATTTCAACTGGGGGGTGTGGCTGTCTTCGTGCCCGCCGCTGCCCTGCCTCTCGTCCCTTGCCCTCTCCATCCATCCCCGCCCCCCCCATCTGTTCGGTGGGCACCTTGGTGGCAGAGGACGGAGCCTTTGCTTTGGGGGCCAGGAGGAAAGCCAAGCTCATTCTCCACCTCACCGAGCCTCTCTCACCCGCCAACATGGTGGCAGTTGGTAATTTCAAGAAGCAACCCGGGCTGCAGAGGGTTGGGCATGGCAGCTGGCGAAATGGGGCTTTCTTTTCTCTTCCCTCCAAGTCCTCATTCTCTGCGACGTCCGTCCGAGCGTGGCCTGCTGAGACCCGCGGCTGCACTGCAGGCAAGGACAGGCACCAGCACAAGCGCCCTCTGTCCTTTCTCCAAAGGGAGTTCGCCTTCCTCCTCCTCCTCCTCCCCCTCCTCTTCCAGAGACTCTTGTTTTTTTCCCATCCCCTCCCCCTCTCCCCATCGCACCGCCACCCCTCCCCCACCCCTGTCCCCTGAGTCCCGGGACACCTGACTTATTTATTTATTTACAGCTGGAGTATTTGAGCTGAGGGTTAGTTCGGGTCTATTAAGTTTGCTCCTTTTCCTGCCTGGGAACCCGGGTAATGAGTAACCATAGCGTGCTACAGGCAGCTGTCTCCGACAAACCCAGAGACGCCGTGGGAGCTGCATAAGGGAGCGTTTGTTCTGTCCCTTCTCAATAGTTCCTTGTGCAGGAGGCAGGGTGATGGGAGGGAGGGAGGGGGGAAGAAAGAGACAGACACTAAATCACTGCACTTTTGACAATTCCTCTCCTCTCTCCTCCGCGCCCCCCCCTTCTCCTCCCACCTGCACCACCATCGTGGACTCGTGGACTCGGGGCTTTCAGACCCTTCCCGCTGCCTCATCCAAACCTCAAGGGCCACTTTTCGGTGGGTTGCAGAGGACATGGAGCCCGAGGGCTGGTTTTTACCCTGGGGATGGTTTAGGTGCCCTGCGTCTCTCTCTCACTGTGTGGATGAACACAATGGCCATTGTACACCAGTTCATGGAATGATCCAATAAATCTCTAGATATCTATTCCCAACCTTGTGGGCCCGGCTATGCTATAAAGCTGTTTGGAAAGTACTTCCATAAAGTTCAAGTATATCATGGGCTCAGTCATATGCACCGCAGTCAATGTGGGGCTCATTAGGGCTGAACTTGATCCGTATTATTGTGGAGACTAGAGAGACAGACCAAGAAATATATTGCCCCCTGGGTCCTTGGCAAATCTCCCAATTGATAGTCACATCCATTCATTCAATGTGTGGGTATTAAAATATCTACAGCACGCCAGCCGCTTGGCTAGGTACTGGGGACAAGGATAGAAATGAATAGGGCATGATCCTTGCTCTCAAGTTTACAAAGTGGTAAGAACTCTCATGGATTAGGGTTATTATATAGGAGTACAGACAAAATATCCCAGGAGAACGGGGGAAGGAAAAGATCAGAATCTTTGGAAGCATGAGGGAGGTTAGATTCCAGGAAGTAACAATGAACAGGGGCGGGGGGGGGGTCCCTCCTCCAGGCAAAGGAAAAGCTTTAGCAGAGAAAATGTGGCAGGCAGGCTTGGAGCATATTTGGAGAGCAAGGAGGGGCCGTTCAGTTAAGTCCTGGGCAGATGAATCAAGGTCCGCATTGGGTTTTAATTAATGAGGCTATGGTGTGTAAGATGCATTTAAAGGGGAAGACAGTAGCGATGTGAAAACCAGTTAGAAGGGGATCCTCCGAGATAGAAACAAATGAGAAAGGGTGGGCAAGATGGTGGGCGATAAGGTGGGGGGAGGGGAGGAACCGGGGAGACCACAGTGGGGAGGGGCGCTGAGCTCTTGGCTTGGGTGGCCAGGAGGACAGAGCTGGAGATACATGCCAAGTCAGGGAAGGATCCAGTGAAGGAGAATTTAGCAGCAAGATGAGCAGTGGTGGTTTGGATGTGTTGGGTGTGAGAGACCAGCAGGACCCCAAGGAGCAGGTACCCAACAGCCAGTTGGAAATGGAACTCTGGAGCTCGAACAGGGAGTTAGGGCTGCGATGTCTCACTAGCTTTCCGCTCTAACGCTTCCCCGATGGGGGGAATGAACAGGGGCTGGATCTCTTCCCTTGGCCTGTCGTGATCCTGTCCCCACCCAGCTCCCTGCCCCAAGAGCAACCCTATCTGGATGACATCAACAGGCTCTCTAGGCCTCTGGATTCCAGGTGGATTCAGTAGCCAGAGGAACAACAGGCAAGAGGAGAGCCGACACAGCTCTCAGCAGGGGTGTCTCCGGGAAGCTGCCTTCTCTAGATGCTGGATACCTTTGTTCCCCTTGTCTCCTCTGGCTTAGTGGGGGTCAAGCCGCATCACTGGTTGGTGCTAAGACCCTGCACTCTTTCTCATTGGTTTTCCTGAACCTCACCCGTTCCTTGTGCCCAGTCCCTGCCTTAAACTCTTGTCAACACCACAATTGGGCCGGGCTGTCTCTATCCCATCAGGACCCCGAATAATACAAAAACTAGAGTTGGGGACACACCAAACACATCCTATCTCTTTCTCCTGGATGATACTCCTAATCAACCAAGAACATCTAAGAAATGGACAAATAATCATTACAATTGAGAAACACTCTACAACTGAAATGACTCACCCACTTTCTAGGGTTCGTCCATCACTCTGAACACCAATGGATCGATTCTTGATCTTTTTCTAGATTCTTCTCTGTCATTCTGTGTCCGTTTCCGACTTGGCCAGGCAACTTCAACGCTTCTTCTTAACACTGAGATGAGTTGCTGGTTTAAGTCAAAGCTATTTTTTTTGAGCAGCTTCTACCTTCTTTCCATCGTGCCATTGGGGATGCCCTTGGCTATGGTGAGCCACCTGTAATGGAACCAGCGTGCCCTAAGCAGAAGGGGATTCTGAGCAGGAGCATTTGCTTTTTTGTTCCAGTTTATTAAAACATCTTCCAAAACGTGCTGGATTTCTAGCTAGAAGATACCCTCTAAGTATCCGCCTGTTTTAAAATGCGTGCGTGCCCATCATGACATTTGCTGTCCCGCCTTGATGGTTGCCCATGGCTCTCTGGTCACAACCTCTTTGCACGTAGTCTGGGAGTTCATAACCTTTCCATCGCGACTAATAGATACATGGAACTAGCAGGGTCCAAAGAATTTACTGGAAGGATTTGGGGCAAAGAAATAAACCCAAACAAAAGAGTGAAATCTCAAAAATCAGGTTGGGGAGGATAGAGTCTAGGTGCGGAACATGCATCACTTTGCTTTGTTCTGCACATGAGCTTTCTTCTTTCTCGTCGCAGATCTGCGTTCCCCATGGGGTAGGAAGAGGAGTGGTTCTTAAAGAAGGGAGGCGCATGAGGCCAGTTAACGTTCATCCCAGGCATTGTCCAACAGCAGTTCTTTTTAGAAACAAAGTAACCCACATTAAGAGACTTTACTAGGCTCTACAAGCGCCTTTTGCCGTATTCACAGTTTAATAGACAGAAGCTATCAGTTAAGCAAATAAATAAATCAGGCAATTGGCAATGTCATTATTTTCCGATTGTTGATGGATGTGCCTTCATTCCTTGATAGGGTGGTAATTGAGGGTGTGCGATAATGGACCATAAATGAGATCACACAGGTTCAAGCCCGAGCTTTTGTGACCTTGGGCAAGTCACTCAACACGCCTAACCTTGTTTCCTTATCTACAAAGATGGGAATAACGGTACCGTCACCTCAGAGTGTTGACGTGACGTTTAAATGATGTAATGTTTGCAAAATGGTGTTGCAGAGCCTCTTAGGGTTTAAGTGGGAAGAGGGAAGACACTGTCATCTGTAAATCCCGGCTCCACTCACATCTCATTGGTTTTCAGAGTCATCTTGCAAATTAATGGCAGATGGGAAAAATGATCCCCATGTCTGAGATGGATTTAACAGGTACAGAAAGGTAGAGTGACTTCTTAAAGATCCCACAGCGGAGTTAGTCCCAGAGTGGGCCACGGGTGAGGGCTTCAGCCCGGTGTCGCCAACACAAGTGGTCATCAGTCAGCATGCCTTCTGTGTGCGAGCCACACAAATCCTGCCGAAACCTGTAAGCAGTGAGGACTCGTACGACATCCCACAGCAAGAAGTCCGCAGGGAGGACATGCTCCAGGACTGGTGGATTTGGTGGATCAATGACGTCATCAGGGACCCAGGTTCTCCCAGCCCCGGCGTCACCTTCATCCTGAGGCTGGTCACTGGCAGGGCTGCAAGGTGGCGGCTCCCAGCAACTGAGGCTGCACGTTTTAGATCAGGAAGGAATGTTGCCCCCACCTTTCATTTTATCCGTGAGCTCTGAATGCCGAGCCAGAAGTCACATGGTGGACTGGAAATGCAAGATGCGATTAATGTGAAATCAAGGGCATGTGGCCAGGAATGGAGGGCAGCCTGACTTCTCAATTCCTGGCTTGTGTTAGAAATTTCTGGATCTTACCACTTGCCATTAAATATGTATTTCAACTGGTTTACATATTTTCAGCGATACTGGTTTTAAGGCATTACCACTCTAGGTGACAGTGAAGTTGCGGGGTTTCCCAAATGTGCCTTCGTGGGCAAGGTTCAGAGGGAATGCCAGAAGGCAGCCAGGCCATCGCTCAGATGGAGAGACCCATTCCACGGGGAAGACTCACGCTTCCCTTCTCTCCTTAGTTCCGTGTCTCCCCCAAGCCCATGGCCATCACCAACCTACTTTCTGTGTCTCTGTGGATTTGCCTTGAGGAGCTGCTTACCTTCTCCGGGCCTCACTTTCCATAAATGCAAAATGCAACAATGCACAAGTTCCTTAGCAATGTCTGGGCTGATTTGGAAGGCTCTTCTTCACCATTTAATTGAATAAAGGAATTAAAATATGATGGTTCGTTATTGTATCACCTGGGCCTTTTCTCTGCAGCCTGTGATCAGCAACCTTTATGTAAGGCCAGCCCTCGTGATCCCAAGGGAACCTTGGTTCTGTTCATTCAGGGCTGACTCAGACCTTGAGCTGGAACCCCTTCCTTCCTTCCCCCTGGACAGCCGTTCCTTCAGGTGGTCTGACTTCCAGCAAGCAGGGAAGCCAGGGTTGTCCAGGGAAAATGCACAGGGTGTACAGAATGCCGGATAGCCAAAGCCCACTCAGGCATCTACCCACCACATGACCTTGGTCAAATTCTTCCGACCTCTCTCAGCCGATTTTCTCTTCTGTATGGGGGAAGGGCAGTAACGGGCAATAACAGGTGTGGAGGGGGGAGGCTTACATATGAATGTTGGCCATTATGAGCTACCCCTTCTTCTTGCCTTCCCCGCCCCCGCTACCCCTGCTTCCCCCTGCAGTGAAGGAGAAGGAGGGGACAGAATTTTCTGTGTTGGGTGAGGTAAGTGAGGAGGCTGATTTCAGAACCGCCAGCAAACAAAGCTTTAGTGTTGCAAGGGGAGCACTGGTGTGCCCTTCCCCCTTACCGGGGGTTGGGAGGAGTGGGGTGGGGCCCAGGCATTTCCCCAGCACTGCTCAGTCACATATCCCATCCATCTGACCTGCTCCCTGGAGTGGAAGAAATGACAGAGAGAGAGAGAGAGAGAGAGAGAGAGAGAGAGAGGAGAGGGCATCTCAGGTGAATGCCGTTCAGAAGTCTTGGAGAGTATTTGCATTACAAAGCTTCTTGCAAAATCTGGGTGGGTAGGGCTTCCTGCTCACCCTGAGGAGGAGCCCCGCGCAAGCCCCAGCCTCTGTGTCCCCCGCACACAACCACACCCGTCCCCCCCCCCCCCCCAACCATGGATGCCTTTCTGGCTTTGCTAGTTCCATGGAAGCGAAAAGGTGTCGTGCAACTCTGCCCCATCCTTGCCTTCTGTCATCTTGTACAGGTGCCCCTGCGTGTCTGGGGCTTTCCGAAGTCACCCCACTCCCGAGGGGGGATGGGGGTTCTTGGTTGAGAGGCTTTCTGCCATCTGTGGGACACCTTGGGGACAGCTGGCTGCCGCATGTCACCTGGACTTGGGATCCTATGGCACCACTCTGACCGCGGGCTCTAGCAGAAAAGCCTGCCCGTGCCTCCCTTTCCCCTCCCCCAGCAGGCGTGGCCTGGTCCTCACCTCCAGGTCACCCTTTCAACAAACTTCTCTGTTGCTTTGTTTTTTGAAAGATTTAAAATTTAGGGCACCTGAGTGGCTCAGTCGGTTAAACGGCTGCCTTTGGCTCAGGTCATGATCCTAGGGTCGTGGCCTGATCCTAGCCCCGCATCAGGCTCTCTGCTCCCTCTCCCTCTGCCTGCTGCTCTGCCTACTTGTGATCTCTCTCCATCTCTCTAATAAATAAATAAAGTCTTTTTTTTTTAAATAAATTAATTAAAGATTTTAAAAATTTATTTATTTTAGAAAGAGAGAGATTGAGTGAGCCGGTGCGGCGGTAGGAGAGGGACATGCAGACCCCATGCTGAGCTTGACACGGGACTCTGTCTCATGACCCTGAGATCATGATCTGAGCCAAGGGCAGATGGTTAATCAGCTGAGCCACCCAGGAGCCCCCCTGTCTGCTTTTAAAGTGCAAGTCCAGGCCGCTTCCCCCTGGAAGCCTTCTCTGACTACCCCTGTCGCTCACACTGCCACTTCAGACGGGTGTGTCTGTGCATGCTGGTGGTGGCCTAGTTTTGATCAATTTTGTGACTTGTCCTCAGAAGAGCCTTTCCAAGTCAGACCCTCTTATTCTTCTATTATAGCCTTTCTTCTTTGTTTATTATAGCTTATTGTTATATAGCATATTTATTTTGGTCTATAGT
Organism: Mustela nigripes; assembly: GCF_022355385.1. Classification (NCBI taxonomy): domain Eukaryota; kingdom Metazoa; phylum Chordata; class Mammalia; order Carnivora; family Mustelidae; genus Mustela; species Mustela nigripes. The sequence continues at coordinate 7,896,011 of NC_081572.1, forward strand.
ATTAACTATACCTGTTTATTTCTGCACTTATTTCATATCGTTATTTGCAATTATTTAATTTGGTGGTTCACTTATTATCTGCCCCCACCCCAAGGACACGGGCACTGACTGTCAGCTTTGTAATTACACCCCCAGTGGCTAGCATAGGGCCTGCTGCTTGCTTAGTGCCAAATAGATGTTTGTGGAATGAGAGAAAGCCAGAATGAATAGTCACCATTGTTCAGTCTAGAGATAGAAAGCTATCGACTCTTACTCTTCCTAGTACTTCCAGAGCAGACACTATCCTTTTTCTGTATGGTAACACCACCAACTTTAACCCCCTCGTGTTGCCATGAACCTGCAAAAATGCTGGTGGGTCAGATGACTCCGGCATGTAATGCAGGCGAATTAATTCCCCCCACTTGGGCAGCTTGCTGTCATATCAAGGTTTTGGATGGAGCTTTGTGGACTCCTGGGGATTCAGACTTCTGGGGACTTAATGAAATGAGTCCTTCTGGGGACTTAATGAAATGTGGGGAATGAGTAAGTTTGCCCACCATTTACCTGCATTTACTTTGTTAGGAACGTGAGCTTGTTAGTCACGTGAAACCAGCCAATGTTGACAGAGCCCCTAATAAGGAGATATTTATTTATTTATTTATTTGCCTATTTATTTTTAAAGATTTTATTTATTTATTTGAAAGAGATCACAAGTGGCAGAGAAGTAGGCAGAGAGAAAGAGGGGGAAACAGGCTCCCCGCTGAGCAGAGAGCCCGATGCGGGGCTCGATCCCAGGAGCTGAAGGCAGAGGCTTTAACCCACTGAGCCACTCAGGTGCCCCAGGTGTTTTTTTTTTTTTTTAAAGCATATGTTATAGTCCTTGACCCTAAGGTCCTTAAAATTTACTGGAGGAGCAGGAAATATACACGTGTAAGTAACGAGGGCTTCCCCTGTCAGATGAATGGAGTAGGTAACATTGTAAAGGAAGCGAGGAGAAGAGAACCATCCTTGCAATGGGGTGGCAGGGAAGACCGTCCCAGAGGAGCCTTGAAGGACACACCTAGCACAAAGCATGGCTTGGAGGAGCCCTCAAGGATGAACCTGGCAAAGTCTCAGGCGCATTCCTGGCAGAGGGAATGGATTGAGCAATAGGGTTTCGTCAAGGTGGGAGGTGATAAGGTCCTGAACCAGGGTGGGAATGTGGACAAATAGAAATAAGATATGTCAAAGCATGAGTCAGAACGACTCCGGAAGGGGGAAGGGATAGAGCAAAAGACTAAAAAAGAGTTTGGGATTTCAACCCTGATGTCCGGGAGACGTAGAAAATCATAGACACAGAAAAAGAATCCAGAAACGCAGACCAGCTGGTGGGGTGGGGTCTCATTTTGGATTCTTCTCAAAGCAGGCATGCATTTGGGTGTAAGTCATCGATCAAAGAGTTCATCTTCGGAGGCACAAGTGAAGGGTTGGGGGAGAGTCAGTAGGAGGAAGAACAGGCAGTACAGAGCGGGTTAATGGGAAGTTACGCTGTGGGCATCCAGGGCTGAATCTCCCTGGAGACCCTCTGAGCAAATGCATGAACTTCGGAATTGCAGGGTTCAAGGATTATCCCATGACTTCCTCCTTTCCCTCATTGCCTGAGGGTTGTCCTTGGAGGACACATTGGAAAGCCTCCTACTTGGAGCTGAAGAAGCCCCAGGAGCATCAGGAGAGGGAAAACACAACCACAGCTGGCCGAGGCAGGAAGCAGTGTCTTGCTGGAACGGCCCGCTGGTGGCAAGGTTCTGTGGGGGACGCGTCGGCTGTACGTGGGCAAAGGGGCTGGTTCTTGGGCAGCCTGAGGGGGAGACCTCCAGCAGGCAGGTGGGAGACAGCTGAGGTCAAGCCAAACTCCTAGTGGGCAGGACTGGGTGTGACAGGAGAAGGCACCTAAGGAGGGGGACAAGCGGGCCGCTCGGCACTAGAGCCTGGCACGTGCCCCACGTTTAGGGGATGGGGATGGTAGAAGAGCACAGGCATGGTACCTAGCACATCACCGCAGAAGCCAAGGGAGCGAAGGAGTTAGAGGAACGAGAAAGGCCCAAACAAGCTCCCTGGAGGCAGAGGAGGTGCTGAGTCTGGCTGATCAAGCCAGGAGGATGGAAGTAGGGAGGTGGCGGGCCGCGCCGGTCAGCCCCAGGCAGGTTACCCTGTGTCTCGTCTGTAAGACAGCAGTGATCCTATTTCCGACCCTTTAAGGTTACCGAGAGCATTCAGTGTTGGCAAGCGTGGCACAGAGCCCAGCATTTAGTAAGTGCTCAATGAAATTTTCAAGATTCCTTTATTATTATTGAGAACTGAGCCTGTTTCAAAGCAGAAGGGGAGAAGGTGACCATCTTGTGATTTGAGAGAGCGGCCTGGGCTCTGATGACGCCTCACGTGGTCGCGGTCGCATGTGACCACATGCACCGTCGAACGGCCTGGCTGATCCTTCCTGAAACTTCTTGGTGATTTTGGAGCACTCACTTCTATGATAACATTTTTTTAAAAAAATAATATTTATTTATTTATTTGACAGGCAGAGATCACAAGTAGGAGAGAGACAGGCAGAGAGAGAGAGGAAGGGAAGCAGGCTCCCTGCCAAGCAGAGAGAACCCGATGCGGGGCTCAATCCCAGGACCCTAGGATCATGACCTGAGCTGAAGGCAGAGGCTTTAACCCACTGAGCCACCCAGGTGCCACAATGATAGCATTTTTTTTTTTTTTTTTGTCCTGAAATCTAAGTTAGCCTGTCTCTTAGTTATTTTAATGCCTGTATGAAGCATAGAAAACCCAGCTACCCGGGTTTCATAATTTGAGACTATAGATAGGCGCTGTCACTTCTCAAACATATCCCAGTCCCTTTGACTCTTTCCTTGTGCGATCCCCGCTTTGATATATTTGGACACTGGCACCAAGTCCGTCTATATATTTTAGCTTGCCAGCATGCATAGCCACAGGCTGTGGGTGCACACAGAGTGGGCCATCGGGGCAGTCCTGGACTTCATTGAATTTCCTTCATGTCCTACTCTTTCCGAATGCTATGTCTGCCTTGAACTGCTGAACGTAGGGAGGCTTTCCAAAACATTTTGCTAAGAAGAAAAAGGATCTTGCAGAACAAAATGGCGGCATTGTTTCATTTGTTTAAAATCAACACTCTGTCCAAGCGTCTTCATTCTTTAAGACTTTTTTTTCAAGATTTTTATTTATTTATATGACAGAGAGAGACACAGCAAGAGAAGGAACACAAGCAGGGGGAGTAGGAGAGAGAGAAGCAGGCCTCCAGCTGAGCAGGGAGCCTGATGTGGGGCTCAAACCCAGGTCCCTGGGATCATGACCCAAGCCAAAGTCAGACGCTTAACGACTGAGCCACCCAGACACCCCAATGTCTTTATTCTTTAAAGGATTATGTATGTATGTGGGATTATTGCAAAATCAAAAAAATTTAAATGTACATGAGACAATGCAGGGGCTGATGCTTGGGGTATAGCCTGAGAATCTGCATTCTGAGACCACCTTCTGCATGGTAGCAATGCTGCCTGGTAGAGTTCCATCAGTGATGGGAATGTTCCATATCTGTGCCTCCTGGTGTGTTAGTCAGGAGGCCCCTGTCGTGGCTGAGCACCTGCTGCTACCGGCTATGGCGACTGAGGAACTGACTGTTCAAGTTTATTTACCTTTCACTGCTTTAAATTAAAATAGGCACATGTGGGCTCATGGCTACTGTAGGAGACAGTGCAGTTCTCAACTGTAAGCTTCCCAAGGACCGGGATTCCGTCTCGTTTATCTGTGTACACTCTTCAGGATTTGCACATTGTGGGAACAAATGATGATGCCAGTAATACTTCCTTATGTTACACTCAGATTGTGTTTTAGGGACTCCTTTCACATCTAGGATCTTCTGGAAGCTTCCCGATGGCCCTGTTATTGCCTATATGGGGTCAGTATTGACTGAGTGCTTGTTTCGTGCAAGGCTCTGTCACATGTGGCTTCTGGGTGCTAACTCATCTGGGCCTTGAAACGACTCTCCGAATTAGCCCCACTCTGCAGATGGTAACATTGGGGCACTAGACCCAGCAACACACCGCTCAGCTAGATGGTGACATAGCTGGTCTTTGAGCCTAGGATCTAGTCTGGCTCAGGTCACCCACATTTCACCTGATGCTTTCTTGCCTCGATGCAACTTCTCCACTGGGGTTCCCTCTTTAACAGGTGGAACAGCAGAACTTAGATTTTTTCCAAAAGCATGACCTGAAGACCAGAGCCCCACTACCGCATTTTATGTGTGTTGATCGCCGGAGACAAGCTGAGTGGCTCTGAGCACTCCTGTCCCAAGCCGGGTCCCACCCTCACACTGGCCCTCTGTCCTGTGCTCTTGTCCTGTTATAGCCATCACCTGGCTTGTTGCCATCACAGGACCTTAGGCAGCATCTCCCTTCAACAGTGAAGAGCAGAAGGGTGATGGAAGAGCATGGGCGGGCAGGGAGGGGACAGAGAGAAGGAGAGGAGGACAGACGGACTCACCGATGGTTAACATTGATGGAGCACCTGTGATGGTCAGGACCACGCTGGGTCCTTTTGACCCATTCAGCCACGTTCTTCCACGAGCGTGGGCAGAGCACCTGCTATTCCTGGAACAAAGCCCAGGGCAGCAGGCACGAGAGGGAGAGGATTCCCTCCTTGCTGCAGGGGGATTTATAGACACATCATCTGGAACCGTGGATGAGGTGGAGATGTCTCCAAGAGGACTCTGGGTTCGAGGCCTATCTCTCCTGCTTGTTCGCTCTGTGACCTGAAGCAAGTGGCCCAACTGTTGCCAGCTTTGATTGTGTCTCTAATATGAGGTTAGTCCAGTACCCACAGTTGGCTTGTTCGGAAATGATAGGACATGATACATCACAAATGTGTGGGACAGTGCCTGGCACGGAGCAAGCTCTTGGGAAACGTCAGCCTCTTTGGCATTGGTGTTGACGCTAGAATAGATTTCCTGTCAAAACAAGGGTACAGCTAGCACCAGGAACCCCAGTGCAAGCACCAGAGTTGGTTTCCAAATACTTCAGACTCTATTATGCGCAATTCCCCCAACGAAGCAGACAGGAGGATTGTGATAAAGAGGAATAAATGCCAGACCTCCAGACACTTGGTCTAGAGAAGACTCAAAACGTTTGGACATTGAATGAAAATGGCGTGGGTCTCAAAGAGGTCGTGGGCCTCCAAGGACTTCATGGATGAGGTGGCATGGGAGCTGGCCTTGAAGGGCAGGTAGAAGATGAGTATAGAACTCGACAAGCAGAGCTGGTGGGCGTTCCGGGTGGCGGGCCCCAGGAGCCACGGAGAGGACTTGCTTGGAAAAAGCAAGTGTTCCAGTTAGCTCAGAGTTCAAGGGCGTGTGTTGGCAGGTGTGGGAGACAAGGATGAAGAAGAGGGTTCAAGCTGGACCGGAGAAGGCTCTGATGCCAGGCTGGCGAGTCGATATGTGATTTTTGCAGGCAGTGAGGGGCTCTTGGAGGTACTTTTCCTCCACAATTTTCATTTATATTTACTTGAAATCTGACACACATTCTGCACTTAATACGGAAAGGCAGAGGTCCAAGAATAGCCAAGAAACTCTTGAAGAAAGACAAAGTGGGTGAAAGGCCATACCAAATGTTAAAATATCAGGATTTTGTGAGAGTTAAAGCCGTGTGGGGGGAGTACAGAGTTAGAAAACTTGACCAGTGGGACAGAGCAGAAAACTGTGAACCTGCCCCCAAAATAGGGAACACGATCAACGAGGAAGTTGGTTTTTCAATTGTTCTATCGCCTTTACGGATGTGAGGTATTTAAAGATTTAAAACATTTTTTAACTTTTAAAATAATGTTTCAGTTTTAGAATAGATTTCCAGAACAAAAATTGTAGAGAGAGTTCCATACACCTCACACCCAGTCCCCCACTAACATCTTTAATTAGCACAAGTGTACTTGTAATAATTGATATCGATACATTATTATTGACTAAACTTCATACTTTATTCAGATTTCCTGAGGTTTGATCTAGTATCCTTTTTCTGGGCCAGGATGTCTCCTTAGGCTCCTCTGGACTGCGACAGTTTCTCAGAATTTCCCTGTTTTTGATAACCTTGGCATTTTTTGATGACCTTGACTTTTTTTTTTAATGATCTTGAAGGGTACTGGTCAGGTGTTCTGTTGAACAGTTCCTCCACTGGAATTCTTCTCTTGATTAGATGATGAGGGGGTTATAACCTTTCCCCTTCTTGGAAGGAAGTCACTTTGGGCAGCCTACACTTAAGGGGTAAAAAGTTATGTTCTACTTCCTTGAGGGCAGAACACCTACATAAATTTTTAGAATTATTCTGCACAGGTTTGTTTATTTTCCCTCATATATTTATTTATTCAATTATCTATATCAGTATGGACTCATGAATATTTATATATTTTTTTACTTTGGGTTATAATCCAGTCCCGCCATACTTACATCATTACTCAGATCGTTCCCCAGCTCTGGATATTGGGAACGATTTCAGCCAGTTACTGTATCCCTTTGATGTATCTCCATCATTGTGGGGTGTGTATGTGTGTGTGTATGCATGTGTGTATATGTGCTCATGCTTTCTTATTTTTTTAAAAGATTTTATTTGTTTATTTGGCAGACAGAGATCACAAGTAGGCAGAGAGGCAGGCAGAGAGAGAAGGGGAAGCAGGCTCCCCGCTGAGCAGAGAGCCTGATGCGGGGCTCAATCCCAGGACCCTGAGATCATGACCTGAGCTGAAGGCAGAGGCTTAATCCACTGAACCACCCAGGTGCCCCCTTACTTTTTTAAAGATTTTATTTATTTATTTGGGAGAGAGAGAAAGCACAAGCAGGGTGAGGAGGAGGCAGAGGGAGAAAGAGGAGCAGGATCCCTGCTGAACAGGGAGCCCAATGCGGGACTTGATCCCAGGACCCTGGGATCATGACCCGAGCCAAAGGGAGACTTTTAGCCGAGTGAGCCACTCAGGCGCCCCTCTTACTTTCTGGCACTACAGGATGCCAGATGCCTCCCCTTGTATATTTCCGCCCCTTCCTAAATTTGTTTGAGGAGCCCCGGTTCCTTTTATTGGACAGCGGTATGAGAAACCGTGAGTCTAACACTCATTGCTGCTGGGGTGTCATTGTTTCTGCATCCTCTAAGCAGAGGGAGCAGGAGGTCTGTGTGTGGATAGAACCCGTTTACACAGACGTGTGAATATCCTCCAGGACTCTGAGATGATAAATGTCTGTTGCTCTGAGCCACCTGGCTTGTACAGCAGCCTTAGGAAATTTATACAAGACCCTTCCCCTCCTCTCCAGGGAGTCCCCTCTTCCTTCTTGGTTTCTTCCACACAGCCAGCTGTCTGCCTGCCTTTGTTGTTTTGTGTTTTGTGTGTCTCTTTGTTCGGCTACTTCCTACCCATTTCTTCCAGACTCCTTTCAGACATCAGCCCTCTGGACGCCTTGGCTCATGCCGGGAGGCCCAGCTAGGTGCCCTGGTCCACAGAGTTACAGCGGTGTCGCTGCCTCCTCTCACTTGAGGGTGAGCTCCTTGAGGGAGGACTCCTGCCTTTGTGCTCTTAGTGTGCGCAGGTGCTCAGGTGTTGAATGCACGAGGAGGCAGCTGCAGAAACCTAGCCCTGATGAAGTGCGTGGCAGCTCCAGAATTTTAATGGGGGGGGGAGGGGTTGGGGGTTCCCAGGGTAGCATTTGGTTTTCAGAGGTGGAGACTTGAAACCAAATTTGCTTGGCGCTTAACAAAGGTAAGGAAATTACAGTTTCTGTTATGGATGGGGAGATCAGCCCCCCAGCCCCGGGTGCAGGCGGGCCAGCAACGAGTGGTGCTCCCCTCCCTCTACAGCCCCCTGGAAGCGGACTCTAATATCCCGTGTGCCGGGTGAAGATTCCGAGGTGATAACGGAAAACACGTGATAACTCGGGGTCAGGCTGGGACTGCGACCTTGCTGGGCTTGTCTGACTCCAGGGCTCCCAAGGTTTGTCATCCCGGGCGGCATTTAACCTAACGGAGTTGACGGAGAAACCCGCGAGGGAGCACAGCTGTTTGGGGCGGACCCCAACCTTTCCTACAGCGGTTCTGCATCTGCTGTGACTAGGCGGAGGGAACTACACCTCCCAGGAAGCAGTGCGGCCCCCTGGTTGCCCCCACCCCACGCCCCGCCCACATCGCCCCGCCCACACCGCCCCGCCCCGCCTCCGTCCGGCCGGTATATAAGGCCAGAATGGCCCGGCCGCCTGCAGAGCGCGGAGGCAGCGCGGGAGCGGCCTGGGCTGCAGGACCCCGGAGGAAGCGGCGGACACGGCGGGCTCCCGCGGCCCCGCACTTCTCCCTCCGGCACTCCTCACCCGCGGCGCCCACCCCTACGGCGCCCGGGGTTCGCGGCCCCGCGGCCGAGCGCGGAACTGCCCTGGGCGCTTTCCCGGGCTTGGCACGGAGGATCCCCCCGGGGATCCCAGGGCTCGCGCGGGCGATGCTCAGCGAAGAAAGACGAGGAGCTGTGTTCGTGCCGGGTGCCGTGGAGCGCCAGGAGGCGGGGTGCGCTCGCCGCCCCCCACCCCCCAGGTCGGGGTGGGGATGCTGGCAATTGGGAACCCCCGCGGCGAGGTCCCGTCATCTCCGCGGGGCCTGAGCGCAGAGCCCGGGGCTGCCGGCGCTTTGGCCTTGGATGGAAAGTGGGGAAGGGCTCCGGACCCCTAACGTGGATTACTTGGTGTGTGTCAGCCGGGCTCAGAAGACCCACGACCTCGTCTCCATGCTTGGATCGATTCATTCTACCTGTAGCGGTCGGGTCGCTTACCTGGAGGTAAGTTTCCCGGCAGGATTCCAGGGAGGAGGTTCGAGTTGACTCGCCTCCCCCACCCCCACCCCTCCACCCCCGTCCTCCGTCGCGACGCTCCCTGAAGGTCTCGGGTTTGGATTGAATTTTCTGTTCTTGTATTGACATCTCCGCAGAGGGCATTTGGCCATCCCTCTGCCTCCGGGCGGAGCCGTTTGGCCCTGGTCGCGGTGGTCAGCGTTCCTCCCGGGCGTTCCGGGTCAGCGCTGTCCGGCCCCCGACGCCGCCAAGCCGCAGGCTGCCCCGTGGGACAGACCCTCCGCCGGGAAAAGGCCCCTTGCCCTTACCTCTGCCCTTGTGGCTCTCCTGGCCCGTTACTTCGGGAGCGGTGCCGCCTTGGCGAGCTCCAGGTCTCTGCTCCGGGGCGACCCAGAATGTGGCTGGGGCACCGCGCCTCTCACCGTGGGGGTGGGGGCTGGGGCGTTTCTGGACGTCCCTGTCGCCTGGCCGGCTTTGGGGGAGCGGCTGTGCGGCAGGGCCACCGGTGGTGGTGTGGACAAGGCTTTCTGAGGGGTGGAGATGGAAGGATTTCTGTCCACTGCGGCCACCGCGCCTCTACCTGATCCCCCGCCCCAGCAGTCTGTTAATGGAAGGCGTTCAAGGCCAGCGTGGGAAGGGGGCTTGGTCTTGCTCCCTGAACTAAAAGCAAACCGCTTCTGTATCCGTAGCTTTGTCCTTTCCTTGTCCTTTTGTGTTGGCGCTCTTGGGGAGCGACTCCATGCCTGTCACTGAGTAGGCCCTGAACAAGTGTTTGTTGAGTGAATGACTGAGCTAGTGGTCTTGATGTGCAGATAAACCGGGATCCCCGTTACCTTCTCCCTCCTTGCCGCTTGTCCTCAACTCCAGAAATCCCCCGCCTCCCTCCCCCAACGCCTGCTGGAAGATGGCTTCCTGGAGATGCTTTCCCAGATGCGGGATTCCCTTCCTTCCCCACAACCCTATTGGCAGCTTGTTGGTGATGACCTATTTCCTGCCCAAAAGCCCATCCTGCACAGACAACTTCTGGAAGCTGTGAAGGGTCTCCCTGGGGATGTTCTCAGGGCACCATGCCTCCAGTGAGCACCTGCCTGGGGTAGGCAGGAGAGCCAGGCACCACAGGAAGAGAAAAGGTAGCATGTCCCCTGCCCACCCCCCACCCCAGCCCGTGCCTCTGGCCACATCCAGGTCCCTGGAAATGCTCAGGTGGGCACAGCACTTTTTCCTGTGGCCGTTCCCCAACCTCTCCCCCTGCCAGCCTCCCCCGGCACAGAGGAGCTCTTAAACTGTCCCAGGGTTGACCCGCTGCTCCACCTCTGCATCTCACTGGATTTTAAAAGTAATTCACACATTCTATCTCTTCTTTAGAAAACCATAAAAAAGCAAAAAGGCAGGGAAAAAAATAGCCAGTTCTGAGTGGTGCCGGCTCTCTGATACATTTCGTCGCTGCTGAAACCCTGCAATGTATACAGCTTTGGATACTGTATTTTTCCTCTCAGTTTTACTTGAACAATCTCCAAGTAATGATCGTATTCCTCTGCCCAAACCAGACCCTAACCTGACAGTTCCCCTCTTGTTGGACGCTAAGGTATTTCTAGATTACCTTGAGAAGTAGTGCATTGGTGAGCTTTTTTGCACCTATACATTTTGTCCACTTTTTGGGCTATTTCCTTTGGAAAATTCCCAGAAATCACTCTCTTTGCTTTAAGTCAGAGTCACGTCTGGACTGAAAAGAGGGCCCCTCTGGGTGGACATTTCCAAGATTGGCTGGGAGGGAGAGAGCCCCATGTATCCATTACTTACTGCCCCAGCTGGGAGCTGAAATCAGTAGACACGGGGAAGATGCTTGCTGGGCTAATGCAGTGTTGTGTTCATTTCCGTTTTCCCGAAGCCAGTATTAGTGTGAGAGTCACTTTAAGTCTGTGTCCGGGAGTACGGTGTAGATTATTTTAGCAAGGCCTCAGGGGAAGATTTAGTCAGCAGTTGGATTAAAAATGCTGCCCCCCTTTTTTGGAAAGAGAATTCACTTTTGATTTTGATGGAAATCTAGATTTACAGGAAAGTCACAAAAATAGTACATGGAGTTCCCCTATACCCTTCACCCAGCTTCCCTAAATGGTAACATCTTACACAGCCTCAGTGTGCTGGGCAAAGCCAGGGGATTAATATCGACAGAATACTTTGAACTTATCTTCTGGCCTTAACACATTTCTCCAGTTGTCCCACTAATATATCTTTTTTCTGGTTCAGAATCTAATTCAGAATATATATTTTTTAAAGACTTTATCTATTATTTGACACAGAGAGAGACACAGCGAGAGAGGGCACACAAGCAGAGGGAGTGGGAGAGGGAGAAGCAGGCTCCCCGCTGAGCAGGGAGGCAGATACGGGGCTTGATCCCAGGACTCTGGGATCATGACCTGAGCCACCCAGGTGCCTCCAATTCAGAATCTTGCACTGCAGAAAATTCTGTCTTATAAAAAAATGGGAGCTGAGAGGGATTCAGAAGATGCTCTTGCTCTCCTTTTTTAAACCCCTTTATTGAGGTGTGACTGACATACACAAAGTTGGACAAATTTAATGTTATACGACTTGGCGAGCTTGGTAGTAAGTGGGCACCGTGAGACCTTTACCACAGTCTGGGCCATAAACAGGCTTTGCCTCCCAAAGTTTCCTCCCGCCCTCTTTATCATCATTATTATTTTGTTGATAAGAACACTTACCAGAAGATCTTCCCTCTTAGCAAATGTTTAAGTGTACAATGCAGTATTGTTCACTATGGACGCCGTGCCGTCCGGGAGAACACTAGGCCTTATTCATCGCAGCAGAGTGTCTTTACTCCAGAGGTTTTAAATCGAACCTTCTTCCACTTTCGTCCCCAGGTTAACTTGCCCCTTGTCCCTCCCGAGTTAGGGCCAGCAGCGCAGCTGAGACCCATCAGGGTCTGGAGGGGAGAGGAGCCCGGACCCCGGGAATGGCAGGATCCTCGCTGTGTCCCCCTCCTTCCTTCCCCCGACACCTCCCCGGGGAGTGAGTCGTTTAGTAAAAATGGGGTTATGGCCTGATCTGTCCTGACACGTCTTCCAAGGGGTAGGTGGAGTGATGACATCCGGTGTGCGTGAGAGCGATCCGCCAAGAAACCGACTCCGTGGCTGACAAGTCCAGCGCGCAGTGCCTGTGTGGGTGACTCACGGCGGCCCGAGTAGCAGGTGTGCTGGGCGGCTAAGCGTGCAGACCCACCAGAGCCTGTGTTTCCTGGTTATCTTGGCACATGTAAAGGAACAAAGGGTTCTGCTCTTCCCTCGGACCGGGTTTTAGGCATTGTCAAGCCACCAGGGGCCAGAAAGTGATCCCCCTTCTCTTTAGGGGACCAGTTTCTCCCGAGAGTGGTGAGGAGAGCCACCCTGAGGGGCTTTTGGAAGCAGCTGGCTGACCCAGAGGAAGGCTGGCCCCAGGGTCTTTGCATAAGCCAATGCCTGAGTTCGCCTTGGAGGAAGCCCAAGACAGAGGCCCTTCTCCGGCCCCTGTGGCAGAGGTCATGTTCTCTGTCACCAAGCAGTGCCAGCAAGGAGCCTGGCAGGCAGGTGGGACCCAGATTGGGGATGTTGTGACTAGTTCTGGACCAGCTTCTTGTGTCTGCACCTGCTTTGTCCCACTCCTCAGTGACTCCTTGTGGGCCCTCCCTTCTCAGGAACCTCTGTTCTTCCCGGCTCCGCTCAACGTGGGCCCGGCTCAGACTCTTCACTGTGAGCTGCCCCACCAGTCCCTCAAGTTGTGGTTTGCACAAGAATGGATTGCTTGGGGAACTTGTTAAAAATGAGTGTCTCAGCTGCCATTGTGCCCCTCCCCCCATCTCATGCATAGGGGCAGGGGAGTGCTCAGAGGCCTGCATTTTTAACAGGCTCCCCAGGCCATTCCTGTACAGATGGACACTTCAGGAATCAGGGAGTGGACTGACTTCTTGGCCAGCAAAAGCCCGCATTGAGCCTTTTCCCTGCTGAAGCTGCTTTCTTTTTTCTCCTCCAGGAAGCCTTCCAGGCTTACCTCCACCTGGTCTGGGCCCCCACGTGTACTTGCTCTGTTTGTTGGTACACGTTTTGAAATCTGAGGCTTGCAATCAGGTATCCCTTGTACTTGGTGAGGACAGAAATGGCTGTGTTTGGGTGAATGATAAAGGATCAGCAGTCCTGGGCTTTGGGAATAAATTCGGTCCACAGGATCGCCCCTCCTTGGGTTTGTGAGCTCCCCAGGAGCTGGAAGAAGATACCCACGATAGGCAGGCTTCTGGTTTTGTTTGTCGTGCCCAAGTAGACTGCTGCTACTTCTCTTTATGGACATTGTCATCTTAGGCCATGTCCGCTGTCACCCTGGAGTCGGCTGGGGTCCTCCGTGGCCGGTAGCCTACCCTTTTTCACATGGGAGATGCACCCAGCACCCAGCTCGTCTGTGTCAGGAAGGGAATGGTCCTGGACGAATGTCCTCGCTTTGACCCATGTCATCGGCTGAGGATGCCCCGTTCAAAATCGTATGCCTTGCAGACTAGGTTTGCCCCTGGAGAAAAGGTCTTCACAAAACCGATCTCGGGTGATCACATGACGTACGAAAGCCTGGAGGTAGCATCTGAGCGGAGGAATGCTGAAAAGGCTAGTTTCTGTGGAAGCATTCTTTTTGTGGTGTGAATCATCGCCTCCTCCCGCCTTTGGTTTGTTGGTACAGGTTTTCACACAGAAGTCTTGAAACCAGGTGCTTTTTGAGTTGGTTAAGAGAGCAGTGGCTGCAGGGGGACAGATGATAAAAGTTCTGGGTCTCCAGAAATGAGTCAGACCTTCAGCCTCTCCCCTCGGGTCGGTGAATCCTCCAAGCCCCACTGTCATTTGGCAAATGCCCCTCATGAGGGTCTGGGTGTAGTGATTTTCAGACCCCTTTCCGTTCATCTCACCTTAGAACCGTCTGTGCTTTCCTTGGACTGGCTGGAGACGCCCGAGTGGGACCGGGCAGGACAGACCATCTCCCCTGTTCCCAGACCAGGCTGGCCAGGCTGCGCTGGCCTCGTCAGCACCTGCCTGCTGAGCCGCCGGCGGACTGTTGCGATCCCTCGCCGTAGACACGTGTCACTTACCAGCACGCTCCCTCTCTCGTAACCTCTGCAAGTGCTGAGTGCCTGCTGGATGCTTTCTCTGGCGCTGCTGCTGCCCCTTGCGCTCTGCTGGGGTTGGAGGCTTGGCCGGAAGCTGGCTTGATTTTGCTGCCTCTGGGGGGGGAAGCTTCTGCCCTGCGTTAGTGTGCAAGGGAAAGTCTCTGACAGGCTGGCCTTTAGGCACAGCCTGTGGGTGAAGACCTCAGGAGCTCTAAGGGACAGCTGTCTTGGAAGCTGTACTTTCTTCACTGGGCTGATTTTAAAAATTTTCACCTTTTGTGACGGCGGCCAATTTTCCCAGGGTAACCATTTCTCACATGCGCGGTTAATGACAGCCGCACCGTCCATCCGTCCGGCCACCATCCCTCTCCGGACCTTCATCAGCGCCCCCGGCTAAAACTCTGCACCTGTCCCACACTAACTCCCTGTCCCCCTCCCTCCGTCCCTGGCGACCGCCATTCTGCTCTCTTGTCTCTATGGACGGGACCTCGTGGAAGCGCAGTCGCAGTGTCTGCCTCATGTCACCGAGCATCCTGTCCTCCGGGTTGTAACCGTGTCAGGCTTTCTTTACATTTTAAGGCTGAATCGCTTCCTGTGGTGCGTGGAGACCACATTTTGTTTATTCATCTGTCCGCGGATGGACATCTGGGTGGCTTCTACCTCTTGGCCACTGTGACTCACGCTGCATGAACTTGGGTGTGCAAATATTTGTTCGTGTCCCTGCTCTCAGCACTTCTGTGCACATGCCCAGAAGTGGCATGGCTGGACCACAGGGTCATCTCATGTGTGATTTTTTTCTCTCCTTTTTTTTTTTTTTTGAGGAGCCACCAGACTGTTTTTCTACAGCAGGTGCAGAATTTTACACTTCCACCAGCGAGGCGGATGTGCTCCAGCTTCCCAGCACCCCGGCCAACATGTTTGTTTCTGTTTTCAGTAATAGCCATCTCATTGAGTGTGAAGTGGCACTTTAATTTTAAAGGCAGATAGACCAGGGTGGTTAGCTTGTTTCCTGCCAGGATCTACACTTGGGATGTCTGTGGCTCTCCTTTTCTCTTGGAGGAAGATTCCTCCCTGGGAGTTAAGTGCCCAGGGAAACAAGGAGCAGCGGCGTTTTCCTGAGCCGCGCTCAACCCTGGGTCTGCTTTGTACCTTAAATGGTTTGGTGATCTAGTGAGTTCTTTGGGTCCTGCTGCTTTGCCCTGGTGCTTTGCCCTGGTGTTATTCAAGTGATTTTGTGTCCATTATCCCATCGGGTACCCCCCTCGACCTGGCGACCTAACCAGGTGTTATCCCCATTTTGCAAAAGAGGCTGTCAAGGCACAGGTGAGTGATAGGAGGCAGGTAGAGACTGGACCCAGAAGGACCAGTCCCCGACTCCTAACCTAGCAGACGCTGTGAACGGTGAGTGTTGTGGAAGGGGTGGGAAGGGTTGGGGGTGAGGGTCGGGAAGGTGGAGATTGGCATCGCCATTGGAGAGAACTCCAGGGGGACCCTCTTTATATGTTCAGACTTCATATATGCAGTTTTCTGGCTGTGTGTGTGTGTGTGAAAAATTTAATTCCTTTTCTATGGAATTCTTGTCCGCACAGCCATATAGCTTAAGAAATACCCTTTTGAGCATAGCAGTGCCGTGTCAGAGTTCTGTCCCGGCTCCCATGGAGAGCCCCGGTTAGCGGCTGGGTCAGGATGCCCAGCTCCCTCCTCGGGTTTTCTTCGTGAAGCCCTGTGTGAGCCCCCAAAGCTCACACTCACCTTTTTGGGCATCGGGCATCCCAAGTGCGTGTCCAGGCTTGGCTGGGTGGGGGGTTAGGTGTTTGCAGTCCAGGCTTGGCGGGGTGGGGGGTTAGGTGTTTGCAGTCCAGGCGTGGGGGGGGGGGGGGTTAGGTGTTTGCAGTAAGCGGTCTTCTTGGCCTGGGGACCGTTTGTGGCTGCTCCACAGCTTTCCATCTCCCAGCCTCTGCGCCTTCCCCCACGCGGCAGAAGGAAAGGGGCCTCCCCTCCCAGGAGCCATCATGACCGTGGTTCTAGTGCATTTCGACTGATGTCATTCTGACGTCTCTTTTTACTTTTAAAACGAAGCAGCATGAAACAAAGCTCTTCTTCCTGGGTAGGGGTGACAGGGCAGGATGGCCCCGAGCCCGAGGAGGCTTTCTGCTCTCTGGGAGGGGAGGGAGGAGGTCCCTGCCCAGGACATCTGTCCACCCCAGCCCCTACCTGTGACCCTTTCTCCTCTGACTTCGCACAAGACGCGTCTCGTGGCCATAGTCACCCTGGGGGAGGCTTTTCTGAATCTAAGGGAATCTGTGGCCGCTGGCAAGCCGGGTGGGAAATTTAGATATTTGGGTTTTTAATTAAATTTCTTAAGTAGAAACCAGGGCTGTGGTTAACCAAAGAGCTGAGATGGTCTGGGTTTTGAATTCCAGCCTAACCACGGGGGTTCTCCTTTCCTGGAACTGTGTTCCTGTTCACTTCCAGCCCACCTGTTTTAATCCAACCACCCCCCGCCCCTTGTATTGGAACAGACGCCTTTCCTCTTTTCCAGATTCTTTCTCTCTGACCTTGTCCTTCTGGCATCTGTAGGGCACCGACTTGCGGAACATGGCTGTGTGAACGTGACCGTGGTTTGCGGTCAGAATGGCCATTTGATATCCCCGGTCTCCTACACTAGGACCTCGCCCTGTTCCTTCTGCCTCCCTGGGTAAGGGTTCAACAGACATGGTCCGCCAACCAGTGTGACACAGTTATGTCGGGAAGGAGAGGGACGCCAACCTGGCACAGGCTGGGAGCAGGGGGTCCGAGGCTGGTCCTTCAGCCTTCGAGGCTGGCCGTGGGTGGGTGGCTCTGATGTCAGAGGCTGAGAGACTTTAAGGGGTATCTGGAAGGAGCCAGAGCTTTGAAGGATGGAGCCGAGGTTCAGACTCAGGTCCTGGCACATGCCCAACACTGGGGTCGCATCCTGGCCTGGTCACCAGCCTCTGTATGACATTGTGCAAGTCACTGGGCCCCTTGGGGGCTCCTGTCCTCATCCATAAAAGAAGAGCCTGTGTCTAGGTTGGATGCTTTTGGTTGCAAGGGACCGAGAACCCACTTCTAACTGGCTTAAATCCCCAACTTCTGGGGTGTTCATTTGCTTGGGAAGTCTAGGAGTTGTGCTTTTGGGTGATTTGGGGTGATTTTCTCCAGTGCTTTTTGTTCTTGTATTTTAATTTCCCGGTAGAAGCAGGAAGGGCACAAGTATTTGCAGAGCCCGAACAGGAGAATGCTTTTTGTCTCAGCTGTCAGGAAGGCAGACCCTGCGGGAGCTCAGTCCTGGATCCGTCTGTGGGGCCAGTAGGTGGGAAGCAGCGTTTGACTGTCCTGAGGTCACGTGCCTCACAGCTCATGGATGGGTGGAGGCAGCCTCCCTTCCCAGAACCACCCGGATGCGTGGATGGAAAAAGTAAGGCCTTAGGAGCAGGGCGGGATGCAGAGAAACATCAGATATTTGCTATGAATGGACTGGACTACTGGATAGTCCACCAGAGTGAATGGTGGGCAGGGAAGCAGTTGTGATTCCCGTGGTCTAGCTGGGACCTAGGAGCTGTAGGGGTACAGTAATGCTCAGTGACAGGTCACAAACCTTACCAGTTCTTTCCCCCTCTGAGTCTCTGATCTGGGAGTCTCCCCCCCCCCCCCCCCCACGGGACATCATCTTGCCCCATCAGGGAGCCGGGGATTCGGCTCTCGGATCTCCAAGTCCAGCCTTGCCGGGGGTTGCCCCAGGCTGGTTCTCACTTACTGCATGAAAGACTTGTCACTGGAGTAGCAACTTGGTGCTTGCAATGGCAGCTCTCCCCTGAGATTTCTTCAAAATAGAAGGAAAACCCTTCCCCTGATGGAGCGTGCCTCCAGACTAATGGTGTTACTCCCGGTCTGCTCGCAGAGGCAGATGGGGTCCTATTCCGGTATGAAAAGCCCAGCGATGGGAGACGGGGCTGATGGGTTTGCGGAGACTTCTCACTGAACTCCTGTGTTTGTAGCCCAGGCAGGAGAGCAGGCATCCAGGTAGATCCAACAGAAGGCGTGTCCTGGAGCAGCCGCCCGTGTGGACTTTTTTAGATGCCTTGTTTAGATGGTGTTCACACACACACACACACACACACACACACACACACACACACGTTCTGGCTTGTGCCCTGGGTCCTGGGGGCTCTGAGTTAGAGAGATGGCTCTGCTCCCTGGGCTGCTGAACTCCGGCTGGGGGCCCTCCCTGCCTGCTTGGTCCACACGTTACACAGGTGGGCTTTGTTTGGGGGGGCACTGACTCATGCTCCTAGGTCGTGTGAGCTCTTAAAGGCAGCCACGCTGCCCTGGCAGGTGCTCCCGGCTGTCCTCATTTGCCATCGCGAGGAAAACGTTCATTGTCATGGTGATAGATGATTTCTGCTCTGCAGCCGGAATGTCGGAATGTCGGTAGCCTCTGTAGGAACGGGGCGGGGGTTGCCGTGGAGGAGGAGAGGGGTGATCATCCTGCGTTGACGTGGTAGACGCCCTACGACCTGTGCCAGCTGCTGCATTTAGTGTTGCCGCATTTACTAGACGAGGAAGCTGAGGCTCCCAGGGCTCCCTTGTTCAAAGACCGCCCACCCCGGACCTTGACCTGCCCCTGGGTCGGCACATGACTGCATCCCCCTAGCTTCTGGTCCCCGCGTGCACCCCCAGCCTCTTTCGGAGAGTGCTGAAAGTCGCACATAGACTTGATGACTTCTCCACGGCTTTGGCCCATCCTTTACCTCTTGCTCCCGAGGTACCCAACGGGCGAGTTTAAACCAGTGTTTCCTTCTCCCTTCCCAGTGAAGTCAGTGTCAGAAAAGTTTACCCCAGATTCATGGGAAGATTCATCTCCTGGAGTTTCCCGATGAGGACCTGTCAGTCACTGCTCCCCGGGATCCAGGCCGCTCTCCGAGGTCTACCTCTTCTCTCTTGCTATCTGCCCCTTCCTCTCTGCAGATGTAAAATCGGGCTGGGAGACGGAGAAGGCTGGCAAGGCTGGAGTCGGGATGCAGAGGCAGCCCTATTTCGTTTTGAAACTATGATGTTTCCCTGTAGTAGTGTCCTGACTCTGTTCGCGGGGAGAGGCTTGTATCCCGGGCACGCGTCAACATCATCTGTCCTCTTGTTTTTGACATCGCGGGAGGGATGCTCAGTCCATGGTGTCCCCAGTTGGACTCCTGGCGCTTTTTCTATCTCTTGTGGTCATTGGCATTTAGAGGGATGATCCTGGGGAGGTCTAGCCTTCTTGGTAGAGGAACCTCATAAGGTTGGGTGCACCTGTTTGAGCGGGACAGGGAAGTAGGCTGGCCCACGATCAAGGCGTTTGATGGCAATGCTGGGTCGAAGGGGGTGTAACTTTCTGTTACTGGGACAGTGTTGTGTGCACTTGACTCGAGCTCAAAGTTGAGCTGAGCTTTTGGACCACACCTTGTAGCGAGGTCTGCCTTTCTGATGTTCTGCTTGGAAATTGGACAGAGTTTGTCCTGGGCTGTACCAACATCGCCTCCACACAGGTTAAGGGCAGCGGAGAAATCCTTGCCCTATCTGGGCTGCACTCCCGTTTGCCACCATGCACTCTGTCCTTTGCTCAAAGAACGTGTTAACTGACGTGATTGGGCAGGTGGAGAGGGAAACTTTGTGAAGCCTTGGGGTCGGGTGGGGTGGCAGTCAGGCTGTGTCTGGTTTGCAGATCAGACCGAATGAATCTTGGATTCTTCTTCCTCCTTTCCTTGCCCCTTCTTGGCTTAAAACCTGTGTCAGTGTTACAGAAATGGACGCACCCCATGGTTCTCTCTGCTTGGGCTGTAGTTGTCTCTACTCCGATGTCACCGGATTTAGCTGGGGATGAAAATTTCCACCTCCTAGTCAAGTGGTTGTTCCCTTTGGGGTTTCTTCTCAGAGGTGATGAACCTGGGCTGCAAGCTAGAATTTGGAAAGCCCAGGACGGGGCTTCCATTGGCTTGAGTGCAGTGACCCACGTGAAAGGGCCAGACGTACTCTAGCGTGCAGGCAACTCTGGGGACCCACTAGCCCCAGGAACCCTGTTGGTCCGAGAGGATGGACGGCAGCAGGGGGTTGGGGACAGGGCCATGAGGTGCCCTTGGTGGTCTTTCTTCTGGGGGTCTGCAGTGGGCTTGTCTCAACCCACTCTTCCCTGTGACCTATAGCTACAACCTTTCCTAAGGGGGCGTGTCCTCATCTCCTTCCCCTGCTGTCCCAGGGCTTAGTCAGTGACACTGACAGGTGGAAGGGACCTAGAATGCACTAATCCTGGCCAGTGGCTGCTCAGGCTATCCTTAAACTCACCAACGGGTGCTCACTCTCTGTTTTTCCTCCTATCCAGTCTTCCCCTTGTCTGCGTTTCTGTGGTGTTAACAGTCTACGCTATACCGCGGGGATTGGTTCGCAGACGTGGATTTTTCTAATTCGGTGCAATCAGAAATGAGCCTCATGGCACCTGGCCTGGTGGCAGCTCCAGTAGAAACGGTATATACGTGGGGAGACGACAGGTCGAAGGCCCACGCCACCCTGCCGTCTTGTTGCGGTGTGTGACTGTGGGTGCAGGGCCTGTGGACTCTGCCTGGTTCATCCCGGTGCGCTGGGAAGACGGCGACACATCTTCCCTTTCTGGAAGGTGTTACTGGTCTTTGCTCCAAGTGGCCCTAGGCATTGCGTGCTTCTATCCCTTGTGCCTAGAATTGGCGGCTCAGCTGAGAGCCCTGGTTTTGCCCAAGTCTGAGTCTCCTCATTTGCCTTGTGGCTTTGGGAAGGTTCTGCTGCATCTTGGGGCCGCGGCTTCCTCCCTGCTCCCTTAGAGCACAGTCCATGGCTCTTTGATTCATTTCGGCGTGGAGGGGGGTCTCTTTATTGTTCCCCTACTGTTTTCGGCAGAGGGCCCCGAGCGAGGTGGGCAGCAAGAAGCGCCGGAGTGTTCTGGGTGGACGCGTCCCTCCCCGCTCTTTCTGTGGTACCTCTCAGCTTCCTGGGGGAAGTTCTCCATTGAACAGGAATGAAATCCAAATGCACAGCCGTCTGGTGGGGCCGCCTTTATAAAACATCAGTTGTGATCGTTTGGGATGTGTTCAGAAGGAAGTTACGGTGACCTTGTACCGAGATAAGCAAGGAGAGGAGTCAGTTACCCTCGCTCCCTGGCGGCCGGAGAGAATTTGATTTATGGAAAGACTCGGGGGTGTCCTGCCTCTCCCCCACTTTCCACAGGGAACCTTGGGAGTCAAAGTGCCTCCAAGGGAATGAGGGCCCTTCGTGTGGGTCAAAATGCGATTCTTTTCTGCGTGCTGGTGGTTCCTGGCTTGGCTCTGGGAGGCAGATCCGGCTCCAGCAAACACAGCCAGGCCACCAGAAGCCACCAGAATTCTGCTCTGCCGCGGGGCCCGCTCTGAGGGCATTTCTGGTGCCCTCGAGGCAGAGATGCCTGGTTAGAACCTGAACTGTTCTGGGAGGGACTCGTCCTCACCACGCCCCCTCTCCTTCCCGCCCTAACCTCCCTCCCCTCCTCCTAGGGGGGTGGGGGAAAGCATTCCCCCTTTCTGCATCTGTGTCTTTAAGAATTCCTTCCATTGTAGCCTGGGGACAGAGACCCTTCTGTGAGAGTCTGTTGGAGGCCTGTCCTCCGGGACACCCCGCCCCCCATATTAAAAGACCATCGGAACAAGCGCCCCATTCTCCTCTGGAGAGGGTCCCTCTGTCCCAAGCCAAGCGACTCTTAAGGGAGCGTTTATCCTGGGATACTCAGCTTACAAAGCCGGCTGCAGCGTCAGATAAACTCGCTCAGACCCGCGGAAGGAGGACAAAACCTCCTTTATTTTCACCGCTGCGGGGAGACCAGTGGAGACTTTGGGCTGGAGAGCGGGGGTCTGAGCAAACAGAGGAGGGGTCTGTGGTGGCGCTGGTCGGGGAGAGCCTTGTGGGCCGTTATCTTATCAGTTTATCTGTAGGGGAAATCTCAGCAGGGGGCAGGGGGCTCTAACTCGGCCAGAACCACCTCGGCTCACCCCTCCAGGTCCCCGAGAAGCTCTTCGGGGGGAGTCAGTCTTGGTTTGCCAGGAGGAATCCCTGGTTTCTTTCTTCAGCATGTTTGGATAGGACAGCACTCGAGCACTTGGTGGGTCAGGCCCCAGCCGTGAGAGTGTGTGTGTGTGTGCGTACACGTCCCATCATCTCAGGGTCTGTGGGCACCCCCAGCCCCCACATGTGGCACTTGCCGTAACTCAGGTGTAGCCTTTGTTAAGTGTGGAGAGGTTTTCGCGCTGTCACGTAAACCAGAAATTTCTGTGATTGGTCATCTGAATGCGGGTCTTGTTAGTTGAGCACCTACTGAGTGCTGAGCAGACCTGGAGTGAAGGCCCAGAGAGGGAACGTGCTGGCCTCCCGTCACCAAGCAGTGGAGAGCTTGGGGTTCCAGCCCTGCTGTGTCTGAGCCTGGAGCCTCCGCCTGCTGCCCCACAGGAGGGCCCAGCACAGCTAAAGGGCAGGTGTGGGGGGGTGCTGAGGGTACCAGGGTCACAGCAGAAGGACGGGGCTCCCAGGCCCTCCCCTTCTGGCCTGGCTTTGGTTTGGGTTTTGTCCATGACCTCCGGCAGCTCCTCGCTCCCTTTACCCGACACTGGCTGGAAACCTGCGCCTTGGTGCTGGGATGCGAAGCAGGGCATTGGTTGGGGTCTCTCTACCCCATGCCTTCGGAGTGCTCAGCTCCCGCGTGTGCCCGCTCTGGTGGGGGGATGGCCGGGGGGCTGGAGTGGGTGCTGTCCGGCGGGGGCGGGGAGGGAGACGCCTGACTGCTGCAGCAAGCAAGCTGAGTGAAAGAACTTTGCTGGAGCCCTGGTCAAGAAGGAAGCTTCACCACGGATGTCTGAGAGAGGGGAACTCTGACCCAGCTCCCAGTACCCCCAGCCTCAAATCTGCCTTTCTCTTCCCATTTCCCTTCCTCAGGGTGATAGACCCTGGGGGTTGACCTGTGTGTGGGAGTTGGGGAGGGGTGGGGGGAGGCTTCTGAAACTCTCAAGTCACCTCTATCCCGTCTCTGTGTGGCCCTTCCCAGGGGTGGGTGCCTGGAGGCGGTGGGGCAGGGAGGCAGGGCAGCCAGGAGGGCTTTCCCTTCAGGGCTTCATGGCCGAGTTCAGGGTCCCTGTTCACATATCACAGCTGCCAGGGCAGTCAGGGCTGGCAGCCCAGGGCAGGAGGCTCCTGGTCCTTCCCCTTGTCTGGCAGAACTTGCCTTGCCCATGGCCCCTGGCCCTACCGTGCTCCTGCCTACAGGGTGAACCAGGAGGGCGCCACTGTGCCCCAGTCCCTGGTGAAGTGGTAGAGGAACAACCTTGGTGAGAACTTGACCTCCTGCAGACGGACAGACAGACACCTGGGCTCTGCAGATGGACTTCCTGTAGGAGAAAGAGGTTGGGTCTCAGAAGCAGGTGCTGGGCATGGGTAGGAGTCGGGGACAGGGAGAAACAACACCCCTGCCTCAGGCAGCTGGAGGGTGGGCCTCTGCTTCCATCTCCCAGTACCGGACCGAGAAAACGAGTGTTACTGGCCTGGAGTCCCCACCAGCCCCGGGATCCAGAACATTCCCCGGGGACATTTACACGGCAATGGCAACCTGCACCAGAGGGGGCTGGCAGCAGGTGGGTATGGATCGGGGTCATTCTGGGCAGGGCAGCGGCTTTCGTGGGTGTGCCCTGGTTATTTCTTTACCTTTGCCACAGTGTGACTCATTTCCTGCAGGCGAGGGTTGGGAGACACTCATCGCAGTGTGTAGTGGTTTGGGAGCCGCGATCTATAGGTTGGTCGTCGAAAGGAGGGCCGTTGTCTTGGACCAGGGTCCATATCCGCTTGCTCCTTCCCAGGAGAGACAGCTCAAGGGCTCACCGGGCCTCTCTGTGCCTTTGCTTATTTCGTAGCCAGAATACTGAGATGCGCGCTCCAGACTTCCTCCAGCTCTAGAAGGAACGCGGTCACGTGTTTCCTGATGTGCCCGCGTGTGGCTCTGTGTGTCTGGGTTTGCGCACGGACTCTCTTGTCTCCCGGTTCTTCGGGCACATTTCCTTGTGTCTCAGGTCCCTCTCGCCCTGGTAGGAGGGCATCCCACCCCTCCACCCCTGCACAGGGGAAGGTGGGACCCTTGCCGTGGCCCCAGTGAGACTGTGAGCGTATACAGCCTGGCCGAGGGTGGGGGAAGGCTAGGAGCCTCCGCTTGGGCCAGGAAGTCAAGATGCTGGTCTCCTGGAGGGGTGGCTGACCTGTTGTCTCAGGCCTGTGGGGAGGTCAGAGAACAGGCAGTATCGCGCCTGGGGTCTGGGCTGGGAGCAGGTGGCTGAGGACGTTGGGCCGGTGCTGTCCCTTTCTGACTTCTTTCACACCCAAGAAAAGCTGGAGGCTCGGAGTTTTGGAGGCTCGGAACAAGACATGCGTGGTCCTTCAGCTCCTTGCTCCCACACATGGCGCAGCCCACATTCAGGCCGTGCAGAGGAAGGCCTTCTCACCGGTGATCACCCTTCCTTGGGTGCCCACATGCCCTCCCGCAGCGTGCCTGGTCGACCTCATGCATGTGACCGGGCAAAGAGTCGGTCTATGCTTGGCTTAATCCCTCTTGTCGTGGACTTTTGCAGTGGGCGAGGGGAGCCCTCCTGATGAGAGGCGCACCCTGGGAAGTGGACCGAACACCCTCCTGGTTTATCATCGTCTCTGTTAATTACCACTCCCGTGTGCTCCCGCTGCCTGCGCGGGAGGGTAGGGGCTGGGCTTTGGAGTTGCCCCCTGCAGCCTCTCTCTGGGCTCCCCCCTCCACGTGCTCACACGCCGCCAGTGGGGAGGCGAAGCCGCCGGGGCAGGTGTCTCCCTCCCCTGGACATAAGCCTCCTGTTCTTGCCCTGGGGGAGGGCGACACTTAGCACAAGGGAGACTTCAGCGGGAAAGGGGGAGTGGGCGGGCTGGTGGGATAAGTGGCGGGGGTGTTGTCATGTATTAGGTCCCTGAAAACAATACGGGGTTTGTCTCGGGGGGACGGTGGTGCCTGGGGAGGCAAGCCAAGATGGGTCCGAGCAGAAGGAAAACAAGCACAGGTCTGACGAAAATGTGGTGACCCCGAGGAGCAGGGAGAAAAGCACCTTTGTTTAGGGAGGTCGGGGCAAGCGAGGGCCGGGGAGGCAGGAGAAGGCGTGTGGGGAGGACTCCCGCACTGGATGGATGGCGGCCTCGGTGTTGGGAACGTGGGCTCCTAGCGGGACAGCGAGCTCCGCTGGCAGTTTGTGGGGGTGGCCGGCCCTGATACCCTGCATCCTGGGCCAGGTTTGGGGGAGTCCATTCCTTATCCGCTCTGTTCCTTGAGGGTGACCCGAGAAAAGATCCCTCATGGGAGTCTTCCTGGGTTTTTGGGAGAGAGGATGGTTAGAGGGGTCTCTCTTTTTTGGGGGCTCCTAGTGGACTACGGTCTTGCTTCCCACTTGGGCTGATTGGATGGTCTGCTGCTGAGCAGGGAGGCCCTCCCAGCCCGGAAGCAGGCCCTCTGGGATGAGGGGAGAAGGACACTCGTGGGGCGCCGCTCACCCGGCCACAGGTAGTGCCGGAGACCTCCGGTGTCGGGGCGGTGCAGGAGGCGGCATGAGACCTTCCCGCTGGACCGCTTCTGCCTTGCACTCTCCGTGACCGACCACCCCGCTGTGCACCTTCCCGATTGCAGACTCCCTGCTGCCCCCTGTGGACGGGTCTCCCCAAATCCAGTGACTCACTTCAGTTTCTAACTAATGATTTCTTGCTCTTTAACCAGAGGGGCTTGTAGACCCTCAGCTGGCTTCCTGCGTCCCGTCTCTTCGGCGGAAACACTGCCCTCTCTGGTTCGGCCCTGCATTCTGGGTGTTGGGGATGGGCTTGCCCTCGCTCAGGCGCGGCGTGCCTGCAGGACCCCAGCAGGAGACGCAGTCCCCCGTGCCTCCTGACCCTCCTGCCTCTGCTCAAGGCGGGCTCAGCCCCCAGCTCCCCTGAGAGGCTCTCCTGGGGACCCCTCCCCTCCAGGCCACGGCTCGGCCTTCGGACTTTCCAGCACTAATGTTTTAGGCCCTGGTTATGAGGTTTTATTCTCAGCTGCCTTCAGCTGCTTTTTTCGTGCGTCGACAAGGTGGTAAACTTGGAAATACTGAGAGGGGGTCCCGCGAGGGGTCTTGTTCCCAGGACAATAGCCCTCACGGTGCGCAAGGACACCCACCTCCGCCCCAAGCTGGGTGAACTGGGACTCCCAGCCAGCTGCCGGCAGGGGCCGCGATGGGGAATCCTGGAGGGGGTGTGGACACCCAGCTCCGACACACTCCTTCTGGCAGTGGTGGCAGGGGTCGGGGGCTGGGGGTCAGAATCGCGCTGGGCTGATTTAACCAGGTTCTGAGAGAGGCGCTCTGTGCTTGAGCACAGACTCCCGGCGGCTTGCGGCGGCTGCTGACCTGCTCGCTCCGTCTGTTCCAGGAGCATCGCTGTGAGGCACGCACACAGCCACGCCCACGGAGGCGTACGTGGAAGCTTGCTCGGACACGTGTGTACGCAGCCACACAGGCTCCTGTGTTCCTCCCGATGGCCCAGTGGGGAAGACGTCATCCTTATCCTTATCATTATCCATCACCCTTATCCTTCCCCATGACTGGAGGAAGGTCAGCGAGCGCCCACCCCCCCACCCCCGGCCAGCGGGAGGGGGCGCTCTAGGCCCTGGGCTGGTTCACCGTGAACTGAAGGACCGCTCTGAGCCAGGGCTGCCGCGGTCCTGGTCCTGTCAGCTCTCCCCAGAGCCTTGCAAGGCCTTCGTGCATCTCCTTTTGCAGTGGCAGAGCTCACCAAGGTCAAATGACCTGGCTCAAGGTCACCCATTGCCCATGGAGCTCCCTTGCAGAGACACGTGGGGCGGTGCCCACTACCTGCTGGCACGTCGCCTTGCAGGAGTGTTGGGATCCGTGTGTTTTGTGTTTGACGGAGGCCCTGAGAAGCCAGAGTGTCGGTCCCCGCCTCACTGAGAGGGCCGTGGTGGGAGGAGGAGGGGGTTCGCTCTGCCCTGCCGTGCTCGGCCCCAACCCCTGGGCCTGGCCTGCTGCGGGTGCCGCTTCCGTCTCCTTAACCCCCCCGGGGGCCCGGCCTCCGTTTTCATCTTCGATGATGATGCATGAGCCTCCGGAAGCGGCCCAGGGCTGCCGAGACGGGGCCTGAGTGGGACTGGTTGTTCTTTGAGGGAAATGGTCTCATGTTCCCTATTTTGGGGGTCCGCTCTGCTTAGCGGGGCCTCCCTCCATTGTTTGGCGGGGGGCCTGGAGCTAAGGAGGGAGGAAGAGGAGCAGATGCTACCCTGGGCTGGGTTTGTGGCCTGGAGCTGTGGGGTCCGGCAGGTTTTCTGAGGGAGGAAGGGGTGGTCGAGGACCGGCCTCCTCCCGCCCCTTCCCCTGGCCCTCCTGCCCCCCCCCCCCACTCCCTCCTCTTCCTCCTAGTCCTTTTCTTCCTCCTTGTCTTCCTCCGCCTCCTCCTCTCTCCTCCCCATCGCCCTCCCTCTGCCGCTCTGCCCTCCCGTGGCCACCTCTCCTTAAAGGCGCAGGTGCCCGAGGATAACCGAGCCTGCACCGTGTGTCGGCCTCAGCCACATCCTGCCCACATGCTAGATCTCCCCTCCGGACACGGACACTGGAAGGGATTCCGATTCGCTGCTGGTTTTCCTGGTGCGGCTTGCGGTGTTCCGTATCCTGCCCAGCAGCGTCTCAGCTGGTGACGGGCCGAGCAGGGATTGAAACCGGGCCTCCACACTTGTGCCTCCTGACCCTCCTGCCTCTGCTCAAGGCGGGCTCAGCCCCCAGCTCCCCTGAGAGGCTCTCCTGGGGACCCCTCCCCTCCAGGCCACGGCTCGGCCTTCGGACTTTCCAGCACTAATGTTTTAGGCCCTGGTTATGAGGTTTTATTCTCAGCTGCTTTTTTCGTGCGTCGACAAGGTGGTAAACTTGGAAATACTGAGCACTTTTTCTGTTACTTCTATGTCCCCCAGAGCGTCACACGCAGGGCCAGGCACACTGCAGAGATGCCTTTAAGTACTTGTTAAATGGAATGAAAAAGCACTAACGTGGTGTTTGAGTGTGGACGACGTGCTGCCTTCTGGGGGCATCGCAGGTGCGGGTGAACGTTGCTGGCCTCGTTTTACAGATGAGAAAACAGCAAGGCAGGCCTCGGATCAGACAGCTGCTGAGGCGCTTGGCTTGTCTGACCCGGGAAAGCCACGGTCTCTGCAGCCCACCCGGCCAGGGACAGCCATGGGAAGGCTCGTGGGCCTCCACTGGTGGCTCCGAATGGGATGCTTCATTCTTTCCTCGCAGCTGCCTAGGGGAACACCAGCTCCTTTTTTTATTTGACAGAGAGAGATCACAAGTAGGCAGAGCAGCAGGCTGTCGGGGGGTGGGGAGCAGGCTCCCTGCAGGGCTCGATCCCAGGACCCTGAGATCATGACCTGAGCTGAAAGCAGAGGCTTTAACCCACTGAGCCACCCAGGAGTCCCTAAACATCAGATTTATTGAGAAATAACTTACGTCCCATAAAATCCATCTGTTGTAGCGTACAAGCCAGTGAATTTCAGTAAATGTGTAGACTTGTGTGACTGTTGCCACGATGTCATTTTTGTCCCACAATGTGGTTTTGAAACATTTCTAGCAACCCCCCCCCCCCCCCCCCACACCTGATCTAAATTTCCTGGTGCCTGTTAGCCATTGGTCCTCATGCCCTGGCCAGCCCTACGTGACTGCTGATCTGCTCTGTGAGTTGGCCCTGTAGGGGTGTGCCGTGTCCATGCAGTGAGACAACATCTGGCTTCCTCCACTTAGGGGGCTTCTGAAAAGTGGGCATTTGGCCACCACCGACTTCTCACTGAGTCGTGTGTGTGTGTGTGTGTGTGTATGTGCGTGTGCGTCCAGACTAAAATACGGGGCCTCGGAGGGCCTACCCGGAAATGCACACCCAGGTGGAGGTGTGCCGGGAGCCTGGGGGCTGCACCTCGGGGTCCGAGCCGAGTCTTGCCTCTGTGCTTCCTGCCGGGGGGCCCCGATGCGCACGCCCCACCTTGCCCGCCAGCTCTAATGGACCTGGCTTCCTCCTTCAGGGCGGTTTTGGCTTAATTAAGTCATAATAACAGACGGAGAAGCTCTGTTTCCTGGCAATTAAAGTAAGTGGAAGATTGGAACTTGGGCCAGCCCTCCTCCCAGCCGGGAAGGACTTGACCCTCCCATGGCCTCGTTCCTACTCCCCTGAGAGGGTCTGGGAGAACACTGGCAGGTTCCCTCCTCTCTCTAGGGCTCCCCATGGCTGCAGCTGAGCTTTCTCTGCCCTGGCTGATTCTCAAGGCTGTTGTATACAAAGGTCAAAAAACCCCAAAAAAGCCTATTTAGATGTATTTTCAGGTTTTTTTTCCTTCCTGCCTCCCCAGCCCCGGCCCCCATCCAAGGAGACAGGGAAAGAGGAGCCGTTTATTCATTCAGCAAACTGGTCCTGGGTATCTGGCACGGACAGCAGGGGAGAGAGAGCCGGTCACAGAGCCAGCCCCAGCCCCGCGGACGCCCCAGAAAGGAAGGAGCTAGGCAGACTGAGGCAGCATGAGCAAGAGCCTGGGCCCCCAGATGGGGGAGAAGACCCCAGAGCTGCTGTTCTGAATGGTCCGGAAGAAATGGACACAGCCCGGGGGCTAGGTTGTGGGGAGCAAGAGGACCGGAGCTCTGGAGTGCTGGCCGGCTGGAGGGGGAGCCGGGGACGCGAGGCCAGAGCAGGTGACCGAGCTCTGTTCCGAGGCAGGTGGTCCACACAGGTGCCACCAGCAGGCCACCAGGCTGTGGTCACTGCCGAGCTGCAGTCAGCAGGAGGACACCAGGGCAGACACCGGGTCGCGCCTTCTAGATGGGCGTGGGCTGTCGGGGAATCGCGCCGCACCCTGGGACACGCAGTCAGTGCCTTTCTGGGCTGCCATCCCCTGGCGGTGGTCTGGTAAGGTTCCTCCTGTTTTCCACCACGATTCAAAGCTTGCTTGTTATTCCGGACCCCCGTGTACCTGGAAACACTGTCCGGAGAATCCTGCCTCCCGGCCACGCACTGGTACTTTCCGGCTGCTCATCCGCCGTCCATATGTGGGTTGTTTGTGGAGTCCCGACCTCAGAGCAGGTGGTTCGATTCTCCTTCTGAATGTCACCTTTGGCGTTCATTTTTTCTTCCTGTTCCCACGTTCCTCGTCTTTGTGTGTAGCTTGCTTGCCGGGATCACAGCTGCAAGACCGATGTCACAGTTTGCGTCGTGCCTTGGCAGAGCACCGGCTTTCGTTGAGTCTCATGTAAACGAGGCCGTTGAACTTCTTTTTCTCTGTTTTACCTGTTGGTCAGACAGGTGTTTCAGTAGCAGTTTGCAAGGGGCTGGCGCCTTTCCGACCTCGACCTCGGGTTTCTCCTTTTTCCTGCTCTCGAGTTGCCCGTCCTGGAAATAAAACTTGGAGACGCTTCAGTTTTGTTCTTGGACGAGCCCAGCCCGTGGCTGCCACTGAAGGACCGTCCGTGCCCTTAAGTGCATTTCAGGCTCAAGGTGGGGCGCAGGATGCTTCACATTTGAAGGAGAAATTTGAGTCTCAGGCTTGCTCCGCATCCCCGGGGGAGCCCTCCGCCCATGTTTCCGTGTTGGCTGTACCCCTCTCTCTTCCTCTCTTCCCGCCTTCCCGTCCTGGAAGGACCACTGGGCACAGGAGGATTGAAAGGAGGCAGCGGCCTGCACCGGGATTCCTTCCAGGCCTTGAAAGGTCTTCCTCCTCCTTGTAACCCGGCCTGAGCTCAGGAGGCCGGAGCATTAAGCAAACACCCCTTGAAAGAGAAGAGCTGCTTTGTCCTCTTGGCGCTGAGGGCCTGGCCTCAAGTGCCACCAATTGTCCCAACTTGAGAATCGCCAAGTGGTCCTGCAGAATGTGTGCGTGCGCATATGTGTAACATGTGCGTGTGTGTGCACAGATACACGCGAACATGTTTGTGGTAGGGGTGCCAAGCTTTCATTGCGAGAGAAATCTAGGTACGGTTGTGAGAGGGAGAAGGTGATGGGGACTGTCACAGAGGACAACGTGACTGCGAGGAACCTGGAGGCTCTTCTGTTCATTCTGCCGGCATAGGACATACTAACACAGTGTCAGAAACTCGGAGCACTTGGCAGTGGCCCTTGGGTGAAATACGTCTGGTGTCTCCTTGGCGCACTCGACCAGGGACGCGTCATGGCGGTGTGCCAGCTCCAAGTCCGATTCTGTTCTTCTGTCACTTTTACAACAAGGTCACAGGAACCTTGATCATGGTCCTCTGTGGCACGAGAGCGGCTGCATCAATGGGCCACTGTTTTCTTAACGAGTCCCCAATGCTGGGCCTTTGGGTTTTTCCATTTTCACCCCAAGGCTGGCTTAAAATCTTTGCATTGTATTTTTTTTACATAAGAGCATCTAAAGGGCCCTGAGTCTCTGACTTGATGATCAGAACCCCTATCCTGTTCCTTTAAAGCTCCCTCGAGGCTCCCCGGTGGAAGCCTGGGGACAGGGTCAGCGGGAGGCAGGCGACCTTTGCTGTGGCCAGAGAGCTCTCCGCTCGCTGTCTTTCTCAGGGCCGTGCGCTGTCCTTCACTTCCAGGAAGAGCTCCCAGCGCCCACAGCGCGGAGCCTCCCTGCTTGCTGCCTGTGCTCCTGGAGCACTGTAGAAGGAGCCGCCCCACGTGGGCCGGGTTCTCCAGCCTCTTCCCCTCGCTGTCCCCAGCTCGTGGTGAGACTGTCTACTGCCTCCTGCCTTCCCCACTCCTGAGTCTGCTTCTTCCAGGACCCAAGGCTGGTCCTCCCCGTCCTGTCCTTGTGGACGAGGGGCCAGGAAGCCCAGCCCCAGGGCTCGCCACAGGGCCAGAGTAGGGGGTATATGACCCAGGCTCTGGAGCCCCCGCTTGCCTGGCTGCTTCCAGAATCCCCTGATCTAGCCGTGCTGAGTCAGCACTCAGCTCCCGGGCCCTGGAGGATGGAACAAGAGGAGAAGGTGTCCCGGGCTGTGGGTGTAGACCAGGTTCTGTGCGGGCGGACTTAGAGGATCCGTAGCCCTGACCATGTCAAGGGCTTGCCAGTGACCTCAGACGGAGTCGGTCACTGAGCGTCTCGCTCTCCCTCCAGAGTGCTCTCCTGCCCGCAGAGGGGAGAAGGAAAGAAAAGGGAGCGAACAACAGAATGTTCCCCGGCCCCTAAAAAGAGCGAAGTCCTGACACGCTCAGTGTAGGTGAGTCTTGAAAACACTGCGCTCAGGGAAAGCGGCTGGAGACATCACAGGATTCCACTTCTAGGAGGGAGACGGGACATGGGTGCACGGTCACCAGGGCCGGGAATAGGGTGGGGGCCAGGGGGCCGCCCCTGCTTCCTGGGGGTGGGGTGTCCTCTGGGTGGGGCGAGAATGTTCTGGAACAGAGTGTGGGGCTGGCTGCCCCTCACCGTGTAGGCGTGCTGGGGGCCGCTGAGTGCTGCGCGGTTGAATGGCGAGTTCTGTGACAGGGATATTCTAAGACAGAGGGAAAAGGGGACAACGTGGAGCTTTGTGACACGATTTGTCTCAGGGAAGGCTCAGAGTTTCGTCTGCTTGGTTTTCTGCCCCCATCCGGGCCTCTGTGCCCTGTGGGAAGGACTTCTGGGCCCAGAATTGGATGAGGCCCTCGGCAAAGTGGACCCAATTTCTAAAGCGTCCGTCAGCCGCTGGGAACGCCGCGAGTGACGTGGGACCCGTGGCCCGGGGCGGTGGGCGCAGAAGCTCTCCCCTCGGGGCGGAGAAGGGGCTCCTGCTGAGGGGGGGGGGGCTTCCTCAGGCTTTCGTGCGCAGGGACCCTTCCCCCCAGGCTGCTCCGGGCCTCAGGCCGACTTTCCGAGCTCCTTGTGCCTCCGTGGACCTTCTCCTCCCTAAAAAAAAAAAAAAATAAAAAAAGTCAAAACTAAACAACTGTGTTGGTCTCAATACAAACATACCAACATTATATATTAAGACATTTCCTTCAGCTTACAAGTTTGTGTTCTTTTTTTCTTCTGATTTTAAAATAAGTTAAAAGATTTCCATGGCCCTTTAAAAATACCACAGATGGGGCGCCTGGGGGGCTCAGTGGGTTAAGCCGCTGCCTTCGGCTCAGGTCATGATCTCAAGGTCCTGGGATTGAGTCGCACATCAGGCTCTCTGCTCCGCGGGGAGCCTGCTTCCTCCTCTCTCTCTCTCTACCTGCCTCTCTGCCTACTTGTGATCTCTGTCTGTCAAATAAATAAATAAAATCTTTAAAAAAATAAAAATAAAAATAAAAATACCACGGGCCTTGCCCCTGCGCCCCCCCCCCCCCCCCGCCCCAGTTACCGTGACCAAGTCTCTGGCCCTGAGAGGTCCCCATGGAGTGGTTCCAGCTCCCCCCAGGGGCTCAGCACCAAGACACCCTGCCTTCCCGTCTGAAGTGTGCCTCGCGGGGACCTTGCTGAGGGTCGTGGCTGGGAACGGGGTCTCCTGCGGGTCCAGATTCAGGCCCCACTGAGCCGTGGTCTGCGCGTTAAGGTGGATGTTCTTCTTGGGCAAAGAATATAGTTTATCCGCCCAAAGTCAAGGTTGTTTGCAGATCCCTTGCTCCCAGCATTTGTGTTCCCGCATCACGGGGTGGGCGTGGGGGGGCACAGGGAGCGGCCAGGCTGCTCCCTCCCGGGAACGATGCTGTGTTCACGCTGCCTGACCTTGCGTGTGGCCCAGAGCCTCGCGGCCGCGTGCGATGCGGGCCACCGGTGCGGACGCAGCGGGGACTCACAGGCACCTGGGGCTGGATGGGAGGAAGCTTTCACGGCGGGGCGGTGTGGGTCTCCGGGGACCGACCTGAGTTTCAACAGACTCTTCAACAGACTCCTCTGTCTGGTGGATGTCGGAAGGGTTGACACTGTCATCCTCTGCCCAGAAACAATTTGGGGGATAAACTATTTATTAGATTTGGGCACAAAATATTTATTAGGACAGGACAGAAAGGGAATTTGGAGCCAGGGTATTGGACCCATGTTTTTGATCCTGATGTGGAAGAGCTGTGAAAATCGGGGGCTGCTCTTTGTTGGGCGTTTTTGTCTGGGGGGGTTCTGGCCCGTCACTCCTATGTCCCGTGCGCTGGATGTTGGGCTTGTGGCGGGGAGGCCATGCTCTCATCGACCCCAGGGCAGGAGCTCCCCCCGGAGTGGCCGCTAGTCCTCTGGGCTTGCACACCTCTGTGGGTTTGGCAGGTGCCTTTTCTCTTTCTTGGATTTTCGACGTTTCTCCAGGGGCAGAGCCCTGCTGCGTGGCAAAGGGGAACAGGGCACTGGCCTTGGTGGCTGGACTAGGTGTCGGGGGGTGGGTGGATGGTTGGGTCTCATGGGGCCCACGGGAGGTGAGGGGAAGCATCCTTCCTACCTTACTTTTTATAGCGTGAGATCCAGCAACAGGTGTGACGTCACGGGGGAGGGGGCCACCGCCTGCCGAAGTGTTTAGGAGCAGAGGGAGTTCTCTGGGCAGATATAGGGGCTGCAGACCTCCTAACAGTGCCTTCCTTCCTCTGCCTCCTCGGTCCCCGTTTGCTGGCAATGGGCCAAGGCTCCGGGACCCGCCCAGGGCTCTGTCCGCAACATTCACCCCAGGTTTATCCCAGCTCCAGGTCACAGAGGCCAGCGCTCTTGAGAACGGGCTCATGTTTGCCTTTTGGGAGGAGCTGTGCTGACGTGAAAACCGCCCCGGCTGGGTGGTACCTGCCCAGGCGCGGCAGCCCCCGTCCCCGACTTCTGGCCACGGAGGTCACTTTGCACTTTTGGGATTTATGTTCCCCATATGATAGTCGGGGGATGGAACTCGCCCCGCAGGGCCTGGGGCTGGTGTTATGAGGTGGTGTGCACCTGTGCATCTGGGGCGGGGGGAGTATGTTCTGGAAAGTGGTGTGATCTCAGATGTTCCATGGCATTGTCTCTCTCTCTCTCTCTTTTTTTTTTTTTTTAAATCTTTGAAGCCCTTGGCAAGTGTGGGAATTTAAACAAATTTAAACAAATGCAGACTGAGGGGCCCGGGTTTGCAGCCCCTGGTGTCCCCAGGTGCCCACTTACTGAACCAGGCTGAGAGGGGCCTGCGTCCTGCAGCAGCTTGCAGCTCAGGTGGTTATGGGGTCTGGAAGGGACCTTTCTCTTATGGGGTGTTTCTGTGCCTGGAACTGGCTGCGAAGCCTGGACTCTAGGGCTATGGTGCCCTCTGGTGGACAGACGCGAGTATCGCCGGCGCTTCTCCAAGTCGTGCTAGCTTCAGGCTGCAAACGAAAACCTGAAAATCCAAGCTGCCCTTTTTCTCTCTGGGTGGATTGCTTTAAAGAAGTCGTGTGTCTTTGAGCGTGAAATGTGAGTGAAATGTCTGCCTTCGGCTCAGGTCATGATCCTAGAGTCCCCAGATCGAGTTCCCGCTTCAGGCTCCCTGCTCAGCAGAGAGCCTGCTTCTCCTTCTGTCCCTCCCCCTGCTTATGCTCGCTCTCTCTCTCTCTCAAATAAATAAGTAAAATCTTAAAAAAAAAAAAAAAAAAAGTTGTGTGTCTTTGCAAAACGTTGAACATACTTATACCCAGCCTTGTTGCCAAATGAATTTAAGACAGGTTACTTACAAACTTTTTTTTTTTTTTTTTTTTTTTTTTTGTAAGAAAGGCAACTGAAGGCAGGAAAAAAAAAGACGAGACCATGATCTTAGGATATCCTAGGATAAAGTGGTCTACTGTAATTCCTATAGGTGGCATGCATATGGTCTAGAGTAGAGCTTTCTAGATCTGTTCTGTCAGTTCTCAGTGTGCTTTGGTAGAGTTGCCTGGACCCTCTGGGCTCCCCCCAGACTGCCGCGTGGCCAAGCCATCCTGTTCTTACAAGGAATTGGGACCATCAGGGAGCTTCTGGACTCATTCCCTGTCACATCCCACCGTCAGGGGAAAATAGAGGGACAGGCAAGGTGGGAAGCCTTGTCTCTGCCGTGCTGCAGCTCGACTGTCTCCAGGAAACACCCGAGTCCTAAGAGGAACAAGCTTGCGTGCCAAGGTTTGGTCACAGGCTGTCGTACCTGAGCCTAGAAAAAAATTTCAAGCAGTTGTTCCTAAACACTCACCTTGACCTTTTAAAAAACAAAAACAAAAAACCCTCACCTCTCAGGAAAGCAAGGGTAAAACATTGCAACGTTGCCAGGCAAATTCTTGCTGTCTCCCTCAAGATACAGGACGTTGCCTAATGTCCCCCCTGTGTAAGGGGGTGGTCCTCTGTGGTGGGTTCTTGGAAACTGGTTAGAGGTTGAGAACAGAGTTTAGAGGTTAGAGGTCCCAAGAACAGAGTCTTCCGTTCTCGAAACTGGAGACGTAACCAGGCTCCTTTTAGGCTCGCCACAGTTAGACCATACCCTCTCCATATAACGGGTTGGGTTGGGGGCCTGAGGGGCAGATACATATACCCCCGCAAGACGAAGAAGTAACCACCAAAAAAAAAAAACCACGAAAAACAAAACACAATTCCAAAGCGCTGATTTAAGTGACTTTCACCTACTAACTTATTTTTTAAAAAAGATTTATTTATTTTAGAGGGGGAGAGTGAGAGAGAAAGAGAGAGAGACTCCCCAAGCGGATTCCCCACTAAGCATGGAGCCTGATGCGGGGCTCGATCTCACGACCTGAGATCACAGCCTGAGCCGAAACCAAGAGTCGGACGCTTAACTGCTGAGCCCCCCAGGCGCCCCATCTGCTAACTTACTTCATCATCACTGTGCAGCTCGTGGGCTTGGACCTGCTCCCCACAGCAGGAGCTGGATGAAAAAGGTGCGCCCTCCGCTAAGCCCGGGGCCCCAGATCCCTCAGATAGGAAGGGACAGAGCTGGGATTCAAATCCAGGCACTTGGGTTCTCGACCTGGGGCTCTTGAGGTTTAAAAGAAGGGGGCCAGTAGCTCTGCTTCCCCAGTGGTGACTGTTACTACGCTTGTCAAGATGAGTTTTCCAACCCGACTCTGGAGAGTGAGGGTAGTGTGTGGGTGTGGGTATGCTCCCAGGTAAGGAGCTCGGAGCTGTCTACTGGTTTCTGCCAGCGGCCAAGAAAACACTGACTGGCCTATAAAAAGATTTACTGTTAGGAAGTCTGAGGCCACGGACCGTGTCTGAGCACGGGGCGGCCTCAGTCCTTGCCTGCACAACCTCTCCTTGACACAGGTGGGGTCTGTCGCCACCTAGTGGCTCTTCCCTGTATCAGCTCTCAAAAGAACTCTGCAGTGAACCTGTCTGAAGAGGACGCCTTCCAGAAGGGGGGCTCACCTCTTACAGGGCGCCGAGGGCTCCGATAGGACGAGGTGCTGGTCTTCCGTGCTTCTGGTCTGGAAAGGGGCAGTGAGGCTCGGGGACCACAGCTTCTGCTGCAGGGCCAGCCCTGGGTCAGGGGCACACCTGAATGCCATGAGACTTAACTTCCCCCACTGTCCGGCTCCCATTTATAGGGAGGCTGGTGCTCGAGATGGTTTGGGGAATTAGAGACCATCGGTTGCCTGGCACACAGGAGCTGGTCAGCTGTCTTTCGCGATGGACCACGGATCCGTTTGTATACAGCTTCCTGACAGCGTTCTGCCATTGGTCATGATTCCGGGTGCGGGGTAGATTGGGTAATGGTTTTGGCCAGTTATCCACCTGCTGGATCATGTACAGTTTTTAAAAATAAAATTTTTCATTAGTTCTGTAACAATTCAGGGTTCAGTGGGAGGTTGAAGGGTTAGTACGGAGCAGTCCCGTGACAGCTGCTTTAACCCCGGGATGGTTGTTGAACGAAGACATTAACGTCCCTCCAGTGCCGGCGCCTGAACCGCAGACGTGGTTCGCATCTCCCTAGTCTCTTCACCAGTAACCCTTTTCTGCTTGAGGATCCAATCCGGAAGCCCTCACTGCATTTAGCCCTTCCTGATCTGGGCAGTTTCGAACGACCTTGACCGTTCTGGAGAGTACCGGTCGTGTGTTTTGAAGAACATCTTTCAATTTTGGTTTGTCTGATGTTTTCTCATAATAGACTGGCATTTGGGGAAGAAGAACACAGCGGTGACGTGTTCTCCTTGCT
Source organism: Mustela nigripes (assembly GCF_022355385.1). NCBI lineage: Eukaryota > Metazoa > Chordata > Mammalia > Carnivora > Mustelidae > Mustela > Mustela nigripes. The sequence continues at coordinate 7,934,144 of NC_081572.1, forward strand.
TCCCAGCAGGGGTGTGTGATATCAACGTGACATCTCCCCGGTGACCTTGACCTTCATCTCTGGGATAAGGTGGCTCAGCCAGGTGCCTCCACTGCAGATTTGCTATTTTTTCCTCCTTCCATACTCTGTTCATTAGAAGAGGGTTACCAAGGGCAGCCCATGCTTCACAGGTGGGGAAGCCAGCTCATTTCCTGGGGGGGGGGGGGAGTGCCTTCCTGTATTGTTTAGAATTCTTCTGTAAGGGATTTTGTCTCTCGCACCCACTAATATACCCGTTGGGTTATTTGTATGAGCTCATGGATGCCTTTGAAAATGCATTTTCCCTAGTCTTGATCATGGAATAACTCTTTCCAGGCTTAGAGAGGTAATGATAACTCTTTCCAGGCTTAGAGAGACCTGCATGTAGGTTTTTGTCATTAACCCTGAGAGTGTCCTATGAGCAAGACTTAGTCATTGCTCCATGTTCCTGGTGAGGAAGCCAACAGGCCAGACGGCTCAGGGCCCCCTGCCAGGTCATGGCCAAGCCACGGTGGGCCTGGATCTAGACCATCACGTGCTCACCGCATTTCAACCTGAATGGTTTCCGCGGTATCCGCAGTGGTCCCTCATGGGGGCTGCTGACCTCAGATAAGTGCGGGGCCACCCCTCACCCCTTCCCTCGTCCTTCCCCTGGACCCTCCAGGGCCCCAGCAGGAAGTGGTGGTCTCGGCCAAGAGCAGGGTGACCCCAGGGTGGGTAGGGAAACCCAGAGGAGGTCAGCTGCCCTGCTATTCTCTGGGGTCTGGGAATTAGCCTCCTGGGTCCTGGCTCCAGGCAGGACTGGCGATGAGCAGGCACCTGGAGGAAACCGGACAGATGTGTCACTTTGGTCCCAGTGCATCCCACTGTGTCTCCCAGCGCACCTACCAAGGAAGGGAGGAGCTGTCCTTTCTCAGGTGTGGGAATTCTTGGAGCCCCGACCATGGCCCCCTGCTTCCTGGTTTCCGCACCTAAGACACCAACTCGTATTCAAGCTGTTGTCTGCGGAACGTGGGGTCGGCAGTTGGCGGGGGGTGCCCTCAGGCTCCCGGAGTCCCAGCCTCACTCTTCCTGGATGGAGTTGGCTGTGCACGGCCTCGGCTGCTCTCTGAAGCGGGCGTGAGTGTGCCTCAGGGTGGGGTGCGTGTGCACAGAGCAGCCGCGTGTGTACATGTGCGTGTGTATATAGAGGATGACTGTGTGCACGCACAGGTGTGTTTCTGTGAATGTACATGTGGAGGGCAGGTGCAGGCGTGTGCATGGATGTGTGCACACGTGTGTGTCAATGTGTGTGACACCGGAGTGCATGTGTGCAGGTGAGGGTGTGTGCACACCTGCGCCCGTGTAGGCACGTGCGCCCAGAGAATGCATGAGCATGCAGGTGTGCCCATGTGCGCATATGGGAATGGGGGAGTGTGTGCAATGTATGAGTACAGGTGTGCGTGTGTGTGCACGCTTGCAGGTGTGTAGCCGCGTGCATACGTGTGTGCTTGCACGCGTGAGGCTATTGCTTCCACGTGAGACCTTCTTTACATAGCATCCGTGTGATCTGCCGGGGGTCGCAATCCCTCCCATTGAGGGGACGACTGTCTTTTCTCTTTATCTGCTGGTTTACTTAGTTTGATTTTACAAGAAGCCTTTTTTCTTGATATTTTTTTTTCAAGGTTCTTGGGAGGCACCTCCTGTGAACATCGCACAGGTCCGTCAGACAGACGTGTTCCCTCCCATGAGTCCTTTTGTGTTTTCCCGTGGCTACGATGTCACTGACTCCTGTTAAACCCCAGTGGGCACGATGCTAGCATCCTTCACACCCGGCTCCTGAGTTGTGTGGGACAGGAGCCCGGCTCGGGGCCCGTGTGCATGCGTGTGCACGTGTGTGTGTGTGTGTGTGTGTGTGTGTGTGTGTGTGTGTGTGTGCATGTGTCTGAATGAGCCCACCCACACGGGCAGGGGGGTATCAAAGGGGAAATGCTGCTGGAGGTGGCAGCCCCCGTTGAGGCAGGAACTTCAGGAGCTGGAAGGAGGTTCTGTTTTCCAAGGAGATCCTACCCCCCTCCACCCCCAGGGGTTTATGGGACGGTTGGGCCAAAGCCAGCATAGCCATAGACACGTCATATGGAAAACACCTGGACTTCTCTGGAGAGAAGGGACTTCCCCTCTCTGGGTGAGGAGATGAGGGAGCATTCCGCAGTGGTGGGGCTTCTGTGGGCTGGTGGGGGGGAAGTCGAGTCACAGCCCACTGGCTTATTTCCAAGGGGGCATTTGCATGTGCAGTGGGGTTAGGGACGTGGGTGTTAGGGACGGTCCTCTACGCATCCCCCCAGACCGCTTACTTAGTGGCAGCTCTGGAGGTCTAGGAGTGAGATGATCAGAGCGGGGTTTAGGGCGGATGGGGTGAGGGACGGTCCTGCTCGGGTTTGGCTACCAGTGGAAGGACCAGTGTTGACCGAGGTGATGTGGTGCCGCCTTTCCCAACCCACCAAAAATTTGTTCTCCTTATAGGACGAGAGACTTTAACTGAACTGTGAGATGGAGTGCAATTTAGAGGCTGTCCTGGTTAGATGTCCATAAAAATACATTCATTTAGGATATTGTGAGTTAGGGAGCCAAATTGGGGAGAGTGCAGGGGGGGGGAGTTGGGCGCAGCCTTAGGGGGGCCCTGCTTCATTTATGGACTGAACGGGGAGGGTCATTGTGGGGGTGAGGGTCATTGTGGAGGGGAGGGCAGGCGTGAGCTTGCCAGCCCGAGGGGAAGAATTAGACTCCCGTGGTGAGCGGGCCTATGAGTGAGGAGACCAGAGACTTCTCAACGACCCAGTTGTGTCCACTAGGTCATGGCGGAAGAGTTGGTGCACAAAGTAGATTTTTATGCTTTAGATGCTGCTGGGCAGGGCAGGGAGGGGGGTGGTGAGGTTAGCATTGGGAGGGCCTTCCTGCTGAGTTACAGTTTTGACCTTGATGATGCTGGTATTGGGAGGCACTGGGAAGGCTTTGGATGGTGGGGTGGGGGGGCTTTGGGAAAACTAAATGTGCATGGGGTCTGTGAAGGGGGGTTGGGGTGAGGGTGGGGCCAGGTCAGAGGCTGCAGTCGCCGCACAGAGTGTGAACCATAACCAGGACAGTAGCCGTCGGGCAGGCTGGCCTTCATCTTGGGGGTTGTTCCAATCCAGCAGAGAGGTCTCTATCTCTACAGCTGTTAACTTAGACCCCGCCTTCCTCTAAGACTCCAGGTGGCGCGTCATCACCCTGGCTTCTAATTTTCTTTCTCTTCACTTATTCAGCAAATATTCAGGGACCTCTTGTGTGCCAGGCACTGTTCTCGGGACTTGTTTTCGTGACCAAACGCTGCGTAACAAATCACCCTGATCTTTGCAGCTCGAAAGAGCACGTGTTCTCTCAGGCATCTGGGGGGCAGGCATCTGCGTGCGGCGCAGCTGTGTCCTCTGACCCAGGGGGTCTCCGGAGGCTTCAGTCACGGTGGGGACCGGGGTTGCAGCTATCCGAAGGTTCGAGCGGGGCAGGGTCTACTCCCGAGCCCACTCGAAGATGGCCAGATTTAGTTCCTTACAGACTGTTGGATTGAGGGCCCTGGGTCCTTGTCATATGGGACTCTCAAGAGGATAGGTCACATGGTGGCAGCTGGGCTAGGAGAGAGTGTGAGAGAGAGGCCAGCACTGTGATGTCACAGCCCTGGGTATGCTTGGCTCCCGCGTTCACGGAATGCCACACAGCCAGCCAGACAGGGAGTGCTCTCCTTTTTCTGTTTTAAAGCAAGAGTAATTAATGTTTGCCACATAAAAAACAAAACAAAACAAAACAAAACAAAAAAACATGTTTTGGGCAGGAGGTACAGAGAGATCTTGGGCTTAAAATAGAATACCATGTGTGTGTCTTGGAGAGAAGTACAAGACATTCTGGCAGATGGCGTGGTCATGCTAAAATCCTCTCCATTCGCTCATCAGCCTTCACACAGAAAGATAACCAGAGCAGAGAGCAGAGAGCACATGTAGTTAACACACAGTAAACATCTCATTCCCTCCCAGAGCGATGTGCTGGGCCTTGGGAAGCAGAGGCAGATAGCGATGGAATTGTGTCTCGCGCTCACTGTGCTGGGGCTGGGGAGGCAGCTATGTAAGTGGATTATCGCATCTGGTGGGAGGGGGTTAGGTTTTGGGCCTGAGTTAGTGATGGGGAGCGCACAGAGGCAGGAGGGGCCAACCAGCTTTGCAGACTGGAATGAAAACCCCATCCTCGTGAACACCCCTGACGCCAGGAGTCCACCTGTGGGCCTCAGGGATGGGTGGACCCTCACCGCACCTGTGACTACTGGCCTCAAGAATTGGGTTGTGGCCTCCGGATGACTCACAGGACTTTTATGGGATTGTGGCTTCCTGCTTTGTGGGAAAGCAAGAGGACCCAGGCTGAAATACTTGCATTTTCCGTCTGTAGAAACCTGCCTTACAGATGACAACCTCAGGGTCCCCTACCCAGCAGTGGCCTTCCCTTGGCAGGGCCAGCATGTCCTGTAGGTGCAAGAGTCCTGGGGCTCATGTCCCAGGATGTTTTTCAGGCCCCACAAAAATGTTCCTATTTCAATTTCTTTTAAATCAGAAGGAAAATGAATATAATACGTTATAGGTATATATATCTACACTGGGTGAGCTTTATGTTGTCCTTCTACCAACACAGTGACAAGATGCAATTAAAATTATTTTCAAATAATTTTTTTTTCAACAAAGAAAATGGCCCTCTGAGGCAGAAATCACAAGGCAGCCCCAAGGACTGCATCCTCACCCTTGGTGTGGCCCCAGCCTTGAAAGTCTAGAAATTGTCAAATTCCAGAATACGCAGAGAAGGTCTACGCAGCTTCCAGGCTCGTCCTCGGGAAGGAGCTCGCGAAGGTCCCTATGACACGGCGACACTGTTATGACGTCATAGGGGAGAAAGTAACTGTAAGAGCTGAACACCTTTCCATTGTGGACAGTGTATCCGCTGGTGGTTGTTGCCGTTTTGTTTGTTGATGAGGGAAAGGACTCGTGAGCTTGGCACGTAGAAGGGACTGAGTGAATGAAGGTTGTAACAGTGCTGCACGGACCATCGAAGGATGCTCTGTGTTTTACTTTGCATCTACTTGTAGGAAGTTCAGAGTCTGGATACACAGTGAAAACTAACTAAATCCAGGGCCTCTGAGTGGCCCAGTTGGGTAAGCATCTGCCTTTGGCTCAGGTCATGATCTCAGGGTCTTGGGATCAAGCCCTCTATCAGGTTCCCTGCTCAGAGGGAAGCCTGCTTCTCCCTCTCCTTTTGTTTGCGGCTCCCCCTGCTTATGTGCATGCTTTCTCTTTCTCTCTCTGTGTCAAAAAAATAAATTAAATCTTTGGGGCATCTGGGTGGCTCAGTGGGTTAAGCCTCTACCTTCAGCGCAGGTCATGATCTCAGGGTCCTGGGATTGAGCTCAGCAGGGAGCCTGCTTCCCCCTCACCCTCTCTGACGGCCTCTCTGCCTACTTGGGATCTCTCTCTCTATCAAATAAATAAAATCTAAAAAAAAAAAAAATCTTGAACAACAACAAAAAAGGAAAACTAAATCCGTAGTGACCAAGGAAGAGAGAGTTCTTGTCTGTTCATTTAAAATGGGAGACTCCCCTGCACAGATTCTCGCCCAAAGTCAGGGTCCCTGGGAGGCCACGTTGGGACCTGGGTGGTTGTCTGGCGAACACGGGAACTGGACATTGGCGGGGGGCTGAGTCAGGAACCCCTAGACCACCCTGGTTTCCGTGGTTGACTGGAACTCACAGGACTCGGCCTTATAGCTGTGCTCACAGCCACGGGTGATTTCAGTGAGAGGATAAAAGGCAAAGCAGCCACGGAAAGGGGATGGTGCCGTCTCGGGGAAACCAGGCGCAGGCTACCCAGCATCCTGTCCCTGGGGAGCCCCCCGGAGTGCGCTGTCCAGTGCGGCCTCCGGGAGTCACACACGTGAATGGAGAGGTGCTCTCAGCGCGCAAATGCACACCGGATTTCAAAGACTCGCTGTGAAAAAAGAGCACAATAGCTCATGAATAATTTTTAAAATATTGATTCTGTGGAAACGCTAAGATGTGAAATGGATTGGGTTAAACAAGCGTCATTGAAATTAACTTTGATGGCTTCTTTTGAGCTCTTTCTTTTCTTTTATTTTAAGATTTTATTTATTCATGAGAGAGAGAGAGAGAGAAGGGGAGGGAGAGAGAGAGAACAAGCCGGGGTGGGGGAGAGGGAGAAGGAGAAGCAGGCTCCCCACTGAGCAGGGAGCCCAACACGGGGCTTGACCCCCGGATCACGACCTGAGCTGAAGGCATATACTCAACCCACTAAGCCACCCAGGAGCCCCTCTTTGAGCTCTTTAAAGTGGCTGCTAGAACATTTGAAATAAATTCCTTGTGGGGCTCACTGTCTGCTGTTCCTTCTCAGTGCTGGCCTATGTCAGGTCTTTCTAAGCTGCTTTATCCATGCCCCCCCCCCCCCCCCAACACCGGGAGAACCCCGCCCTTATCCCACAACACAGGTGGCAGAGTGAAGGCACTGAGAGGTGCTCTAACTTGTCTCCAGGGTGTCTGGCCCCAGAACTCACCCTTTGGACCACCACACACACACTCTCGCCTTTCGAGATGGCACTGTTCTCAGAAAGCTCACCGTGTGGCCTGGGAAACAGGAAATAAATCTGAATATTGTAGGGTTTGAATCGAGCCATGGTTGATGCATGCACAGGCTACAGAGGGAGTGGGTCTGTTCTTTTTTTTTTTTTTTTTTGAGGAGGCATCCTGGAGGGCTTCTCAGAGGAGGTGACATTTGCATGGGCTCTGACAGTGGGTGGCAGAGAAAGTGTGGAGACTTCCAGGTGATGGAATAGTGCGTGCATGACAGCACAGGGGGCAGCGGTGCCTGGTGCCGCGTTAGGGAAATGCGGACAGTTTGGAATGTCTGAGCAAACTGTAGTCGTGCAGGGGCTTTTAAGGGGGCAGTGAGGCAGACTCAGGGGCACTAGGAGTCTGATAGTCCCCGTTGTGGTTGGGCTGACCCTTATGCTGATGGAAAGACAGACGGTGCTTCTTCAGCAGAGGCACAGCATAATCTGAAATGTGTTTGAGGAAGCTTGCCCTTCGGGTGTGGAAGATGGGTTGGGGGCCGTGGGGGGTGGGGGCAGCAGGGCAGCCTATCATGTAGGAGGCTATTCAGAGGTCCGGGGCAAGATCAGGAGGACCTGGGCATGAGTCACAGGCGAGGGCACGGGCTGAAGAAGGGGGGTCCTTGGCGTGGTTGGTGGATCCCAGGGAGATTGTTGGCGCAATGGAAGGTGGACTCAGGATGAATCCTGGATTTCTTGTCTCGGTGTAGTGTCATTTGTACCTTTCGGAAATCAGCAAAGGGAGGGCACAGACTTGAGGGTGATGCCATGAACAATTGCAGAAAAGACGAGGTCCTCCGAGGGGCCATGTGTGAGATGATTCTGCAGGCGCTGGAACTGGTCATCTAGGGACTCGGACAGAGAGATGGACTGGCCTTTGGGGCTGACACTGGCCCTACTGTGTGCTGGGCATCCTACTAAGCACTCTGCATATATTAGGTCACTTAAGCGCTTAAATAACTTATGGCGTTTCATCCCAATTATACAGAAGAGAATATGGGCTCAGAGAGGGTGACAGCCTTGCTGATGGCCACACAGCTCTTAAGCATGGACAGGGGTTAAACCCTGGGTCTGACTATCTCAGAGGTTATGCTCTGTCTTTTGCCAGGCTCACCTGGACACTGAAAGAGCACGTGACAGGAGCTCCACGAGTGAGGAACATAGAGGCATTGTAGTCAACGTTGAGGGGAAACCAGAATGCAGTGTCCAGGATGCCCAAGGAGAAGAGAGTTTGTAGGAGGGGAAATGCCAGGGGCAGAGTTCTTTTGGGGGGTGGGGGCAGCAGAGCACTCATTGCACTTGGCAGTTGGTGTCATTGGCGACCTTGAGTCAAAGCACTTTCAGGGACAGGTGGGGCGCAGCTGTCCATTGTAGAGGCCAGAGCGGTGGCGGGAGGCGTGGATGCAGAGTTGGCAGGAAAACCAGCTGCAGGGGGCAGAGGGGGAGAGCAGAGGTAGATCTTCCTTGGAGGTAATGAGGCAACAGCCCCTCACCTCTGCCGGCCCTCTACACCCTGCCCTGAGCTATGCATTTCTCAACTCCTGTGTATTTTAAACCTCATTCTTTTTCTTTTCTTTTTTAAGATTTTTATTTATTTGACAGACAGAGATCACAAGTAGGCAGAGAGACAGGCAGAGAGAGAGAAGGAAGCAGGCTCCCTGCTGAGTAGAGAACCCGATGCGGGGCTCGATCCCAGAACCCTGAGATCATGATCTGAGCTGATGGCAGACCAGAGCCTTTAACCCACTGAGCCACCCAGGCGCCCCCCTCATTATTTTTCTTAAAGAAGCTGCCCCTCCCTCCAGAAAAAGGAATAAGCTTCAGGTCCCGTCAAACCTGAATCCACCCCTGGGAGACGGGGCCTGGATGGAAAAGAGGGGGTTCAGGAGGCAAAAGCGAGGGAGTGGACTCCGGGCTCTGAGATCCAGACAAAGCTTTGCTGATCAGCTGACCTTGGACAAATCATTTAACCTCAAAGTACTTCCCTTTTCCTTTTCTATAAAACAAAAATCATACAAGTTCCCATCTCCTCAGGTGGTTTGCCAGATTAAGTAAGATAATGTGCATAAAGGAATTAGCAGAGTCATTCACATGTAGCAAATACTCCCTGCCTTTGCAATGATTTCCTGTTATATAATATTCTTATTAAAATGTGTTTTCTTGGTTGGGGTTCTGAGGATTTGTCATTTTCCTGTGCTGGGTTCCTGCCGCGGTCCGTAGATGGAGGGCATGTGCCCTCTTGCGTTCCCCCATGAGCTGTTTCGGAGGATCAGAGTCTGTCCTGGGACGCACACCACAGTCAGGCACCACGACCCAGGAGAGACATGTCCTAGTCTGTGGCCCTTGCAGGCTGTGGGCCATGACCCAAGCCCACTCTCTGGGAACATGTACCGAGTGTCCTGCTGCACAGGCCTGGAGCCACGAGCCTGACTCATTGCGGTTGTGTGTGTCTGCACAACCCCTGAGGGTGTGCCTGCTGCCCATCAGATCTCCCCTTTGCTCTGGCCCCACTCTTCTTGGGAAACAGTCCTTTATAACTTGGAGCAAGTTGCTGGAGGAGAGGGTGGGTCTGGGATTGCAAAAGGAGCCCCCCGAGCATCTTCCAGGGCAGCCGGCTCCTGGCCAGCCCAGGGTTGTGTGGTGCGCCTGGACAGCTGGTGTCCATCTGCAGGCTCCTGCCTGCGGGCCTGGAGTGACAGCTTGGCAGGCCCAGACCTTGCTCCAGACCCTCCCCCAGAGCCGGTGGGGCTGGGAGTCCTGGACCTGTTTCCTGGGCCCTGTGCAGCCGTTCTCCGAGTGGCCGCTTGATGGCGCTGTGGTTCCACCGGGCGAGGGCGCCGGGGCTGCTGGCGGCCCTGGCCGGTGCCGCTGGTCTCTCCGGGCGCCTGGCGGCTGTGCCCGGCTCTGCTGGCGGCAGGGAGCCCCGGCCGCTTCTCCCGGGAGCACAAAGCCTCCACCCGGGGCCCAGCGCCTCCCCACCCACACCCGGTATGGAAGCCACTTGGAGCGTTGGGACTCTAGCCCTTGCCCTTGTCCTGGCTGCGCAGAGGCTCCCGGCCGCTGACTTGATTCTGCGTCCAGCACGTTTCATTTTTTCTTGTTTTGTTTCCTTGCCTGCACCATGTTTCTGCGGTCTCACTAATAGCCATTTACGGGGTCCGTTTCCCCAAGCCCCCCGCCCGGGAGTCTGCAAGAATTACAATTTAATCTAATCTGTGTTCTGATTTTGGGGAGGAACTGAAGGGAGAAATGGCCGGGCTGGCCTGTTTTCTCTTTTCAAAAGCTTTCCTGTGGCTCTAACTTGGCTCCAAAAAAAATCCTTCTTTGGGGCTGGTGCTTGGGAGGGAAAGGTGTTTGCATATAGAGCGCAAGCAGACTGGCTAGTGGGGAGTGCAAGAAAGGAAGTGGAAGAAAGGAAGCTCTTTAAAAACGGACTTTGTATCTGACTCCAGACCTGCCCCAGGGCACTTTCATAAAACAATGACAAACACAGAGCGCGAACTAGAAAGCACTCATCATTTTTCACCCAGAAATGACTTCTATTTCAGGACCTTCTTCTAAGATAGATACTGTCATCGCACGGATCTGTCCCCCGCACGGGATCTGTCGATTCCTGGGTTTGGTTGCCTGCTTTTAAATTTAATACACCGAGTCCTTTTCTCCCTTGGGCAAGCCGGCTCTTGGAAAGCTGAACTCCAGCAGGTCGACTGGCACTTTTATGTGCAGACGGCTCTAGGCGACGTGTCTGCGTGGAAGGGTCTCCTGGGAGCCGTGCTGCCCACGTTTGGGGGAGGATGACTGGACCGCGGCTTCCAGGCAGGGCAGAGCTGGGAAGATGTGGCACGTCTGGAAGGCCCCGGGCGGCCCCGTTTCGATTTGCAGAGAGAGCAGCCCCGCTGAACTCAGCAGCTCTTGGAACGCCCAGAGCAGGGTGCTCGACCCTCTGAGCTCTGAGCGGGCCTCGTGGATTCTCGAGGCATCTGTGCATGGGCCGGAGCCTCTCCAGGCTGCCCAGGGTCTGGGGCCTGAGAGGTGGAGCTCTGGGGTCACCAATGCAGGCCCTTGTCCCTCTGGAGGATCCCAGGGCAGAAGCAGAAGGCCCGTGTGTTTGTGTTGGGGGGGTTGGAAGGGGTGTCAGGCTGCTTCTCCCCGGTCCGCCCAGGTCCCTCCAGGCGGCCCAGCCGACTGGCCTGTCTAAACCTGGGACCCGGCGAGCTTGTGTTCCCGCCTAGAGTAGCAAAGGGAAGCAAAAAGCGGCAGATAAACGGGCATTGCTTGGTCCCCTACCCTGAGGGCAGCGGGGCACCAGGAGAAGCGAAACGTTCTTTTATTTGTCTTCTTTCTCTCTTCTATCATTTTTTCCCCTGCTGCTGCCACCCTGCCTGGCCGCCTCAAGGAGGCACGACGGGTCCTGCGGTTTCTCAGGACCCTGGGAAGAAAAGGCAGGGCACAGGGACAAAGAAAACGGAGCCATGAAGGCCCAGATGGTGCCTCTGGTGGCCCTCAAGGCAGGACGGGGCTGGGGAGGACAGCATTCTGCAGCCACACTGACCAGAACTCACAGTCCAGCTTTTCCTGTCTCCAGCTCTGTGTTCGTGTGGGGAATCAGACAACCCTCTCGGCTTTGCTTTTTCTTATCCAGAAAATCCAGAAATGTCCACCAGTCCTTAGCCTTGGTGTGAGGAGAGCTGAAGTCCTGGAGAGCACGTTCTTAAAGGCTGGTAGTTCTTTGATGCTTCCCATGAGGCACACACTGGACGAGGGTTTTACCTAGATTATTCTAGTGAATTCTCACAAGACCCCAACGACAGAGGCATTCTCATGGTCCCCGTGGTGGGAAACGGACACCTGGACAGACCGTGCATCCTGTGCCCAAAGTCACCCGGTGTCCAGCACTGAAGCCTGAGCCGGACTCTGACACGATTTGCTGCGTGGCTGTGTCCCCGCCTCCCCAACCTCACCTCCCCTGACGCGGTGGGCTCCTCGCTCCTGCGTGGGGGGCGGCCAGTGAGAGGGTCCCGCATCCCACCGCTCGTCAAGGCCCTGGGGTTTGGACCTTTGCGGGTTTCTTCCTCCAGAAGTCATGGAATCCACTTCCTGTTCCTGAAACTCCACAAGAAACAACCAGCAGCTCTGGATAAGGGAGCAGAGTGTTCGGTAATGAGTGTGCACAGTAGCGGTCATAAGACACGAGAAAAGTCTCCCCCGTATCTCATTTCCCCTGAGGAAGACCATGGCTTCCATGGACTTGTGTGTCTGTGAGAGAGAGAGAGAGAGAGAGAGAGAGAGAGAGAGAGAGAGAGAAAGAGCATCGTGTGCGTGGAGAATCAGAATCCTCACCCCTGAAGGTGGAAGGAACCAGAAGGTGTGACCCAGGCAGACAACGGGTCTCCCAGGAAGGAAGGGGCGCGGTGGGGGTGGGGAGAAGCAGAGGAAGGGCAAGGCCTCTCCGGCAGGCGGAAAGGCCTGGGGGGTGACTTCTGGGGTTCCCCCGCCCGAGGGCCTTCTGTCTCCTTGCCACTGTGGTTCCTCAGATCCTTTAGAGAAGAAAAAGGCCTTTCCTTGGACTCTGCAGGGCCAGGCCTCCTGGGCCGGGGCCTGAGGTGACCACGGATGACACTGGAGTGCCAGCGAGTTTCGTTTAAAGCAGAATCCGTCATCCAGGGAGCATGCGTGCCTTCTGGCCCGGCCGTTGGCGAGGGGGACCAGGGTGCTGGTGGGTGGCAGGAGGGAGAAGACACGTGGCGGGGGAATGTGGGGACCCGACTCAGCCAGGGGGGTGTTACTGCCTTTCTGCTGGGCCAGGTGTCTGAGGGAGGGGACCCGGTGGCAAAGCCATTATCTTTCTAGAGCTGGCTGGCCGGACTGCTGTTTTCTCCCGAGGAGATGCCGTCGGAGGTCTCTTTGCAGCCCGTGTGACAAAGCGTGGGAGAGAGCGGGGTACAGTGTCAGGAAACACACACACACACACACACACGCACGCACGCACGCACCGGTTGTTGACAGAGTACATCTCTAGTTGTGATGGGAGGCGGTGGCAGCTCGTGAAAGCCGCAGGTGTCCCCAGGCAGACAGAGATGGTCCGTCGCATCCCCCCGTGTCCCACCCTGAAAACCCACGTGGGGAGGTCGCCACATTCCCCGGACGTTCCCACGGCTAACTCTGTGTTCGCAAGGATTATCACGGTTCTCATGATGCTGGGGGCTGGCCTGGGGATTTACCGACGGGATGGGGACACGGATCTTCGTTTTTGCTCTAAAAACAACCCCACGGTGGTAGTCCGGGGAAGCGAGAGAATGGTTCTGGGTGGATGTTGGCATTTTCTGTCTGTCTCAGGGGGTGAGGCCAAAGCTCGTCTTGTGTTAGCCTGACTGTCGTGGGCAGGGCCCCCTGTGGGTGTCCCAGAGTCCCATGGGCACCAGCAGGCGTGTGTGTCACTGCTGCTTGCGGCTGGGGCCGGGGATTCCAGTAACGCTGTTCGCGACGAGCCTCAGCCGAGAACACACACTGTGAAAGACTGCCCCCCTGGGCTTATCGTCAGACACTCCGTGTAAATACCGTAAGTTACAGCTTCTGTTCCTCGACTGCATGCTATGCCCAGATGGTGTTCTGCATAGCTTATCCTGAGTGCTTTCACAATTCTGCATGGTGGCAATTATTTCCATTTGTTGAATAAAGAAGCCTATATTCCGAGAAGTTAAGCAACTTGCCCAATGCCACATAGCTTGTTGAGGGCAGAGCCGAGAACCTGACTCTCACCTGTCTGCCTCTCCAGAGAGAAAGCAGTGCCCTTCCTGCTTCAGCTCCAGGTCATATCGGGGTCTGGAGGCAGGGGTGTGACCCCCCCAGGAGGGGCTCCAAGCAAGGAAATGACCGACCTGCTCTACGTGACCCCCTTGAGAGCCTGCTCTGGCTAGAAATGTCCCCTTGGACGGACACCACAGCCAGCTGCCCTGCTCCCGGGGAACGCGGAGGAAGGGGGAGGTGTGGACTAGCCGTCTGGGCCCAGATGACAGAGGACCATGTGCTTGTCTCCTGAGATTTGATCTTTGCTATCTGGCAGCTGTTCAGAAACCAGCCGGATGGCTACGTGCTGCAGTCGGCCCCCTCTGGGGTTTCGGCCTCCCCATGGGATCTGCAGGCAGGGAAGTGTCTAAGACACAACCCCCTGACCCCGTGGTGACAGCCATGTGCACATACCTGAGCCCGCTCATCTCTGGATGTCGCAAGCAGGAAGAGCTCGCAGCCTTTCCCTCCCTGCCTGTTGACTCGGGTCCGGAGTCGGCTTCCTCCGCCTGGGTCATCCTGCGCCAAGACTCTCTTCTCCTTGGATCAGAGCATGAGAAGCCAAGATGACGCTTGCTTGGGCTTCGGACTCAAGCCGTAGGTGAATACACTTCTCCTGCACCCCTCCCTCCCCCTTCCCGAGTTCCGACACGTAGTAGAGGTCACTCTCTGAAGATCGTAAGTAAGCAGCAGAGTAAAAAGCAGAGCTGGTGTTTGCTGGAGTGAGCGAGGCAGTGGAGAAATTTGCTGGAGCAAAAGGCAGGCTGAGCGCCACCATCCCGGCAGTCTGCCCTGGGTGGGGGGCGGAGGGGGAGGTGTGGGTCTGACACCTGTAAACCTCACCCCTGCAATGAGTTCTGGTACGTGTTTTGTGTTTAAGAGAACCTCTTATCTGTAGATCTTCCTGGGTGAAACTTATTCGTTCGCTAATTTATTCAACCAATATTTGTTGGGCATGTCTAATCCGCCTGGCCCGGTGCTGTGTGCCAGGGACACCAAGACGCCTGCAGATTTGTGCCCTCGAGGGCATCCTCAGATAGGAGGCAGGAAGACCTGGGAGCCAGAAATTACAGGGGTGTAATTTGGGGGGGCTAGTGGTGGAAGAGAGAAGTCTGGGCTTCTAGGGGTCTGCCGGGCCCTGTGGGATGCTGCCTGTGGTCAGCGGGAAGACATTGTCAGGAACACAAAAGGCCTTGAAGGATGGGGAGGTCTCCCGGGAGTGTTGCCTGGAGGAAGTGAGGGGGAAGGGCATTCTGGGCAGCGGGAACAGCGTGCTCAGAAGCCCCGAGGTTTAGAAGGGAGAGTTTAAGGAATAGCAACACTGGATCTTGGGGGGCACACAGGGGGTGGGTGTGTGGGGCGCGGGTCTGAGGGAAGAGAACACGAGACAGGGCAGGTACAGCGCAGAGCTAGGTGCTAGGAAGTCCCGCTCTAAGAAAAAGTTTGCTCTTTCTTTCTGCTGTTAAGACAACTTCCTCCTTCCCCTCTTCTCCCCTTGGGAGAGTTTTTTTTCTTCCTTCCTTTTGTACCCTGCATGTTTTTCTTCGTGGTAACATGAGAAACGTTATGGTGACCGTTGTCCAAGGAAAACTTGACACACATACTGTCTTCTTGGGATGTTATCCCGAACATGTTCATATCATGTGTGGCTTTGGACTGATGGGGTAGGTCCCCTTTCAAGAGTGAGCATAACAAAGGGTGAGTTCAGGGGAGGGCTGGCATCTGAGATTTGGAGACGTAGCATTTTTAGAGATGACGCGTGTTTTGGGATGGTAGAGGGAAATGTGGTTTTAATCTCTTTTCACACCTTCTGTACTCTAACGCACAGTGGGTTTAGATTAAGGACCTCTCAGAAAGCATGCTACATATCTCAGAGTTTGGAAGGGGGCTTTACTGGGAGGGCTTTATATAAGGTCGAGGAAGAGGCCGGAGTGGATGGCTCTGAGGGGAGCTTGGAATTGAGATACACAACCAGCCTACTGAAGACATTCTCTTCCCTTAAAGAATTTTCAAGTTTTAACTTCGAAATCCTCCTGGGCGATTAGAGACACAGAAAGGAATGGGTATTCTCAAGATGTCTAGCGATGTGGCCTGGACACTTGGCAGCCTGGAAATTTCTTGGAAGTCACCTTACTGATTCTCAAAATTCCTGGGAATTCGGCAACCTATTCCCCCGTGAAATGTCACATTTCACAGTATACTCATTGTGTGTTTCCAGTGCCCTCTTGTCCCAAACCCCGGCCCTGCCTGAGAAGTTACAAAGGGTGCTTCCTTCCTGACCTCCCCTCTCTATTAAATTAATTAATTAAAAGGCACAGACCCTTCTAGCCAGAGAACATTCTCCATTTCTTTCAGTTGACTTCTGTGCTCCCAACAAAAATCTTCCCACCATTTGGGTGACTTATGAGCTGTAACCTGCAACATTGTTTCAGGCTTTGTTCTTAACATGGAGGGGCTCCAGAGAGTTCCAGCAAGAAGCTGCGTCTGTTTGTTCAGAAAGTACTTCTGTAGACGGAAGGGAGAGGACCTCCCGTTCTTTTTAAAGGAGAGAGATGGAATGAGCAAGATCGGATGGCCAGGGAACCACCTCCTGCAAGATAATAAAGATGAAAAAAGAAACAAATGTGTTGACAGAGAGTTACTTTGAAACATCTTATCAGCTGCAGGATTTCAATCGGTGTGGTTGGGTTTTTAAGTACAAAGAAAAACCTCACTTGGGGCCTCGCTCGCTCCATAGATCTCTTCCACTATCTCTTGGTCCACAGGCATCAGTGAAAAAATATTAGGATATTTTCTCTGTCCCCCAGCCCCACCCCTGTGAGATGATCTGAACACCAAGCCTCATAGGGTCCCTCAGTGCATTGTGCAGACCGAGTATATCCCAAATAGTGGAGGGGGATGGGTGGGCCGAGTTTCCATCTTGTCCTGTCTGCTTCGATGGGGCCAAAGGGTGGGGCCGCTTCCGGTGTCTGTCAGTTTCAGAGGCCACATGTCATTCTCTTTTGCTGTCCCTCCATTTTCCAAATTCTTAGGTTAACAAAGGGCAAAGCAAGAAAGATGCTAGAGTTTATACCGCGTGCACTACGGTGCGTGACTTTGAGAGCTGATTGAAGTGACTAGATGTTTATTTTAGGATGGCTTCTGGAATCAAAAATGGGAAGGTTGATAGCTTCTTGTAGAAACAGTGAACAGACTGACTTTTAACTGCCTTCCTACAAATGAACCTCGCTGCTCCTGGTGTGTGTGTGCGTGCGTGTGTGCGTGTGTTGTGTGTGTATACCTGGGCCCATGCTTCCTGGCTGGCGTGTCTGTTTGTGCACAAACGTGCAGGATTGTAAATAAAAACCACAAGTGAATGCCTTTGAGTGAAACGTGAGGGCTACTCTTTCTATTTTGCGCAGTAAATGAGGCATGCAAATCTCCCTCGAGACCGAGTCCGAGGGGATCAGCCGCTCTGGGAAGGAGCTGGCAGGGGGTGCTGGGGCTCCCAGGGTCTCTGTTTACCCAGCACGTGTATTTCCCTCGTATGGACTTTATTTTTTTTATTTATTTTTTTTAAAGATTTTATTTATTTATTTGCTAGAGAGAGAGCGAGCACAGGCAGACAGAATGGCAGGCAGAGGCAGAGGGAGAAGCAGGCTCCCCGCTGAGCAAGGAGCCCGATGTGGGACTCGATCCCAGGATGCTGGAATTATGACCTGAGCCAAAGGTAGCTGCTTAACCAGCTGAGCCACCCAGGCGTCCCCCTCATATGGACTTTAAAGATGAGTCCTTCGATGCTCCAAGGTAACGTGGCGTGAGCCTCGAAGACAGGCTGGTCCTTCTCCCACGTGTCTTCCTGTGGGTGACACTTGGAGCTTTCTGAGGCCCCCAGAAGACCTGTCAGAGGGGCCGTGCTGAGGACTGGCCCTAGTGAGCAGGTATAGTACATACAGTGAGCATTGTTTGAGCGCCTAAGGTGTACTGAGCCCCTAAGCAAACAGTGTTACCTCAGCCCTCAGAGGACCCTGGGAGTTAGGTCATATCATCCCCAGTTTACACATAAAGACAGGTTCCAGGAGAGACGACATCACCCGTGTCCCCCAGACTGAAGCAGGGCCACAATAATAACCGGGGTGGGGAGGCGCAGAGCGAAGCCTGCGCGGACCCAGAGCCATTTCCCGCTGCTCAGAAAGGGGGTCTGTGCTAAAGGAGAAGCTGAGTCAGCGCCTGCTGAATAAACGAAGTGTTGGAGAGGTTGGAGAAGTTCAAATACTCTCTCCAAGTTCATGACCTGGACGTTAGCTGCGCACCTTTAGGCAAGTGATTTAGCCTCTTTGTCTCTGCGTCTCTACTTGTACGACAGGTGGACGCACATCAGCGCACACAATTGTCAGGATGAAACGGGGTAATAATCGCACAGTGCTTGGGCCGGGGGTGCCTCGCACGCACTGGGCGTTTGCGGCGATCCGGGGACGATCGCCCCACTCAGGCGCGGTGGAGGCACGTGGATCAGGAGCGGCAGAGACCAGGCATCACGAGCAGGAACAGCATGTAGGAAGCCGAAAGCAGACGGGGGAGCTAGTCTAATGCAGGGGGAGCTAGTCTGCACGGGATCACATTCCCACGAGGGAAGGCTGACACGGCTGAGACACGGGGTCTGTGACAACACGTGGTGGGTAGGGGTGACCAGAGGGAGATGGGCCTTGCCAGTAAGGTGTGGCTGGGGCCCGCGGTGTGCTGGGGGGTCTGAGCTGAAGAGGCAGCACATGAGTGCATGGTGTTTGGTTTGTGGGGTGGGGGGTGGCCTGGGAAGTGAGACAATGGAGGGAAAGGTGAGGAGGGTTCCTCAGGAGCTCAGGTCCAGGATCCCCACGCAGAGCAAGACCCTGTTTCCTTTATGTGAGCCTGGGTGCGTTCCGTGGACGCGGGTGTGTGGGCCCAGCTGCGTTCTGTGGGTGGGAGAGGAGGGACGTGTGGTCCGGGGTGCGTTCTGTGGTTGGGGGTAGAGGCGGGGGCAAGGAGTTGGGGGCACCTTCCAAGTTAGGTAGACTGACTGCGAGGCCGATCTAGAAGCAAGATGACATCGGGAAGGGGGCAAGATCAGTTGGTGGCGTGAGAGTGAGGGTTTGCGAGTTCAGGCAAGATGAGGGCTCTGGGTGGTCACAGAGGGAGTTGGGCACGGGATGCGTGGGTCTCAGGGAGACCTCTGTGTCTACACCCCAGAGCTGGCCTTAGCCCGTGTTCCCAGGACATAGCATTGTCTGCTGGGAAGCTTTCAGCACCAAGTCTGGACCTCAGCCCCGGATCCTGCCTCCGGGTCTGACTCCGGGTCAAACACATGCTTGTGCTGACCCGAGGGCTGAGCGTGACCCACACCAGGACGGACACTACAGAGAAACGAAAGCATTACATTTTCCAGAAGAAACATTAGCAAGAGCAATGGGGACACAAGAGATGACAGTAGAGAAAAGTACAGAAGACCAAGAGAATGATGTCCCAGTTGCACAGCGGGGGGCTGAGGGGTGGAGATGGACGTGGAGAAAGGGAGTCTGGAACCCGCTCACACTCCTGATAGCGGTTCAGGGCTGAGAAATTGTTGTGGGCAACAAGTGTCCTGACTGCAGGAGATACGCTGGGTCTTCTCGGGCGTGCTTCTGGAGGAGATAAAGAATTGCAGGGTGGACGGGAAAAGGTTTTAGTGTGTCCGCATACCCCCGTCGGGCAGGTGGGCGGGCTGGTTTCTGACCATGTGGACATCCACAGTGGCTGTGGGCGTGTTGTTTGGATGAACACTGGGGTTTTCAGATACAAAGATGGCCCCAGACTTGGGGGACAACTGGAATACTAGACAGTCGGGTTCCCAGTGGCCACCAGGGACAGGGACCATGGGATGAAACCAGCAAGGTGAAACTCAGCAATGTTAGCTCCTACGCATTTGCCCAAGGGAAGATTAGGGGTGCGTCTTTGGAAGTCAGTCATAGGATGAAAACATCAAGCTGCAGCAGAGAACCCCAATGTCCAGATAATGAAAAGCAGTGTCCCAGACGGTTGTGGGTCACACAGAGCACCAGGGGCCATTAGTTATTCCGGGGTCCTGTAAATTGGAGTGTCTTTGGAGGAGAGCAGGCAGACAGTGAGGGGGTCTGAAAAATCATAGGCATAATAAATAGTTGTCACATCCTGTCGTCCAATCATCTCGGATGTGGAATGAGTGAATTGTCTCAGACGATACCGACAGGGTTTGCTCTCTGAAAGGCTGCCACGTCGAGAAGGGAATGTCCACGCTGTGTCATTCTCTCTCCGGTAAAGTTCTTGAGTGACAGATTTCAGCACGATTCGGGGAGACTTTGGTGAGAGTCTCTGGTTCCCTTTGTCCTGGGTTTCAGTCTGCTGCCTCGCAAGCCCCATTCCAACAGGAAATCGGCTGCCTGATGGGGGTTTTGGTTACTCTGTCGGGAGAGCCGGGATAGGAGGTTGGGGGGGGGGGGGGGGGGGAGGAAGGTAGGAGCTTGTGAGAATGCACTAACTGTTGATGGGGACCCTTTTAAAAAACAACTTGGCTCTCATTAGACATGAAATAAACCCACGGGGCTTTAAAAAAAAAATCTATATGTGGAAAAAAAGTAATCTCTGTGTGTTTGCATGTAAAGAATAACGCGGGGCACCTGGGTGGCTCAGTGGGTTAAGCCGCTGCCTTCGGCTCAGGTCATGATCTCAGGGTCCTGGGATCGAGCCCCGCATCGGGCTCTCTGCTCAGCGGGGAGCCTGCTTCCGCCCCCCACCCCCACTCCCTGCCTGCTTCTCTGCCTACTTGTGATCTCACTCTCTCTCTGTCAAATAAATAAATAAAATCTTTAAAAGAATAGCACATGTGAAGTAAGTAAATATTAAATGCAGAACTTAGTTTTCACATACGTAGACATGCAGGTAACTACCATCCAAATCAATATAGAGAATATTCCCAGCAATCTAGAAGGCCCTCTCTTGTCTGTCCCTCCCCCCTTGTCCCTCTCCCCTTGCCCCAGATGACCGTTCGGTGGCTAACTGCAGTGTTCTGCCCCGGAAAGGAAGGCTTGCACGCTCCCAGCTAGGCGGTCAGTGGACGAGCCCAGCCAACAAAGAAAGAAGGAAGGGCTTCTTGTGGAGATGTGTCTAAAGTGAAATTAAAACAGAGCTACATTTTAAGTTAGAATGAATCTTGGTGGATCTCAGGACCTTTTCTTGGCTGAGATGCTTGGATACTATGTTTTAAGAAAACTGTTTTGCTTGTGTGTAGACTTTTATCTGGCTAGGTTTCCCCCCGGAGGGTTTTCCTTTCTACTTATCTGACAAGCCATAAATTTCATTTCCTTTAAGGGCAAAACCAACCTTCGAGGGCACTCGCGGCCCAGGTTTTAAAAGCCGGCTGCCCTTTCCATCCTGTATCTCTGGTTAAACACGTTTTCTTTTTCTTGGAGCAGAGGTTGCAGAGAAGGGCCAACGAGACACAGTCCTCTGGAGAGAGCTCCTGCCTGCTCCCCACTGGGGAAGAGGAAGCCACGTCCCAACTCATCCCACCCCCGTATCCCCCATCCCTCCTGCGGGAAGTCTTACTCCTGGGACACAGGGGTCCTCTCATACCGTTTGTCTGTCGCTTGTCCTTTCTTGTTTTGGTTTGTTTTCCTTTCTTGGTTTTTTAATTCATTTTCCTCTGCCTCCTTTAAAGAGTGGCAGAGTTTGGGATGGGGGCAATTGACCTGCTGTGATTCATGTTGATCTTCTAGAGTCCTTTCATTTTCAGGACTGCAGCCTGCTTTTCCAGTGAGCTGCCTGGTGATCAGTTGATGAAATGAAATGAGCAGTTAGTCTCAGAACACAGGGGACGCTCGGACGCCCTGCGTGTTGTCTCCTTGCCTTGTGTTTGCGATTTTAGAAATGAGGGGATAGGCACCAAGACTTGGATGGATAATGGTCTTTCGAAGGTCTTTCTTGCTTCTTGCCCTGCTGGGAACGAGGTGGTTGAAAATGTAGATTTCTCTTGGAGCATAGAGGTTTCTTTTTTCATTATTTATTTACCTATAATTGTGGTGACATGCTTGATATAAAATGAACCATTTTAATACCCTTTTTATGGGTACCATTCAGTGCCATGAAGCTGACAGTCACATGGTTGTACAAACATCCCCACCGTCGACCCACAAAAACCTTTTTCATTATGCAAAAACTGAAACTCTGTCCCTGTGAAACAGTAGCTCTCCATTCCCAGTGCCCCCTCTCCAAGTCCCCTGACAACCACCATTCTATTTTGTTTCTCTAGGACTTGACTATTCTAAGTGCCTTGTTTAAGTGGAATCGTACAATATTTACCCTTTTTGTGACCAACTTACTTCCCCGAGCTTAGCGTCTTCAAGGCTTAGCCACATTGTAGCATGGGTCGGAATTCTCTTCCTTTTCAGGGCTGAGTAATATTCCAATGTGGATAGACCACATACATTTGGAGGATAGTTTTTTGTTTTTTTTTAAGATTTTATTTGTTTGACAGAGATCACAGAGAGGCAGGCAGAGGGAGAGGGAGAAGCAGGCTCCCCGCTGAGCAGAGTGCCTGAGGCAGGGTTGAATCCTAGCATTCTGAGATCATGACCCGAGCAGAAGGCAGAGGCTTAACCCACTGAGCCACCCAGGCGCCCTTGGAGGATAGTTTTTAACGCAAGTGCATCATGGATCCAGTCTTCTTAATTTCACGTAAATGGAGCACCTCCTGAATTCCTGACCAGGCACCCCTTACCTTGTGGGGGGACCTCCAGGGGAGGCTTCAGTGTTTCAGATGGGGAAGCAGGAGCATGCCCGGGTGAAGCAGAGGTCTTTGGGGGACATATCCCCTCAAGCTCCTCATTTCCAGTGTTTGTTGCGCAGAAAGCTTTGAGGTGTGGTCTAATACTTCCCTCTTTTGGCAAGCCACCTTCCCTGGCTTTCCAGAACTATGATTAGGATTGTTTTCGTGGGCTTCAAAGCCACAGCCAGTGACGTGGTTTAGGCAGAGACTATTGGCAGGGCTGATGTCCCCTAAGTAACTATTGTCTGCAGGCTTTTAATGTGATGTGTAAGCTGCGTGTGTGTGTGTGTGTGTGTGTGTGTGTGTGTGTGTGTTTGAGACTAAAACACTACTTTAAGGGAATTGAAAATACCCAGGAAGGTGAGGAAGCCAAAGGCCAGCTCAACCCTTCTGTTGATTCATTCTGAGACTCCGCAGAAGCTTTTCCTTGGGTTCCCTGGTCAAATGGGAAGAATCATCCCGCTGTCCCTGTGTCATAGCCATCTTCATGGAGAAGGAGCATTCAAAGCCCAGAAACATTTTTTTATTTAAGATTTTTATTTACTTATTTGAGAAAGACAGAGAGAGAGAGAGAAGGGCAAGGATGAGGGCGCCTGGGTGGCTCAGTGGGTTAAGCCTCTGCCTTTGGCTCAGGTCATGATCTCAGGGTCCTGGGATTGAGCCCCGAATCGGGCTCTCTGCTCAGCAGGGAGCCTGCTTCCCCCTCCCCCTCTGCCTGCCTCTCTACTTGTGATCTCTCTCTGCCAAATAAATAAATAAATAAATAAAATCTTAAAAAAAAAAAAAAAGAAGAAGAAGAAGAAGGGCAAGCATGAGCTGGGGGAAAGAGAGGGAGAGGGAGAAGCAGACTCCCCATTCAGCAGGGAGCCTGACATGGGGCTGGATCCCAGGACCCCGGGATCGTGACCTGAGCTGAAGGCAGACACTTAACTGACTGAGCCACCCAGGCGCCCCAAAGCCCAGAGACTTTCAAACAGGGTTTCCCTGTCAGTTGGACTGGAACTCCCGGCCCGTCTCCGGCCCCTTGATCTGTACAAGAAAATGTGAGCTCAGGTCACCTGCATTGATCTACCTCCTGGTTTCCCTGAAAGACTCGCCTTCCAGATCCATTCGTCTCTTCAGCAAACATTCACTGAACGGGTTCCCTGTGCTGGGCACCGGGTTCGAGAGAGGAGCCGAGCAAAATTTCAGATGTTGTATGTTGATCAAGCTTTTTCTGGGGGAAAAAGGAGAAATCTGTGACTGTAACGGTCAGGGGTTCATCCGCTCTTTGTTTGCAACCTGCCCACCCCCCCCCACCTCCCCTTCCACCAAAAAAGAAAAAAATAAAAAAGAGAAAAGCTGAGTTAGACTCCAGACTCCGAGCCGCTCTTTGTTCCCTTTGGATGAGTGTCGAGAGCCTTCTGGACGCTCACAGAAATTATTACCTCCAGGTCCTGGGTACAAACAATCTTTCTGTGCCTCCGGAGTTTTCTCTGTCAGAGGGGCATATCGCCGGGTCAAGGATACTCAGGGCTTGATTGGCAATTTGGGGCACTGGGGGTGTGGGGCAGATGGCTTTGGGTAGCTCGTTGGGGCAGGGGTCCCTGCTCTCCGAGAAGGAGACTCTCTGGACTCAGACATTCCAAGTTCTCTTTATAAGTGACGCCTTCCCCTTGGGACTGAAGCTGTGCCCGTCACAGCTAGTCCCTAACCCACCAGTCCCGTACCAAGTAAGACCCCCATGATTAATAAGCAGTGATGGACCTCAAGATGCGCCTTCCTGAGTAGGGATCATGATTGCACCCTGAAAATAAGGGTTGGGGCCGAGATCCATGTGTAGAAACCCTTTTATGAGGTGACTTCTTGGCTCGTACACAGGAGACAGACCTCACTGGGGTACCGCCCAAAGTTATGGAATGAGAAGAAACGAGTGACAGATAACCTGGAAAGTGCTGGATGCACCTTGGGGAGACCTGCCTCTCCGCCCTGGGGCCTCTTCTTCCCCGCTGATGACATGCAGGAGGTTGACCAGATGCCCCCGTGGCTCTTTGGCTTCTGATCCCGCCACCATGTTTCTGGCAGCGTTGGCCAGCTCCGCTCTTGGGCACGGCACCCAGGCCTGGAGCACGGTCTCTGGTACACGCCTCTGGGACCCGTTTCTGGAGAGTGTTGAATACACAACCCTGACGACTCTTACGAACTTTCTAGGTAACACTTACTTCACTGCCCTTTTAAAAATGAAAAAGAAAGAACACACCGCTTAGCCGACTCCTGGTAACCGGGGCTGACAGATGTCACTCAGAATTTTATTATTTAAAGCCACAATGATTTTCCAAATAACCTAAAAATATATAATCCAACCTCAAAGTAGTGTCCTGTAACACAGGCCAGGGAACCCTGGAGGAAATGAAGTCAGAATTTTGGCACCCCTTGTGTGCTGGTTCAGTGGCTTTGAACACTTTCATGTCCTCCCATGAGTGCGGGCACATGGAGCCTCTTTGAGTCGCTTGGAGTGGCTGCCAAGCTCTCAGGGAGCGGAGGGTGTCTGGGGCGTCTCACTGTGGTACCTCAGCCAAGGTGACACCGCGTCTGGTCCCCACCAGGAGCTTGCTCCCCATTCTGTGAGAGCAGGCGTGGAGCTATAACAACTGAACACACCTTAAAAAAAAAAAATGAAGCCCTTTCAACCTGTAGGTCGTTCCGCCGTGTTGGGAATTCAGGCAGGTGGTCGGTACCGGCAGTTGTCACCGGGAACTGAACTGTATCGAGTACCTACTGTGATCCAGATGCCCTTGTGTAGCCCTGGTGTTGTTTATTTCTTCCTCATGGTTATTTAATTATGTCTTCCATATCAGTGATATTTGTCTAAACTGCGCTAACACAGAATCAATGAGAAGTAACACGGCCATCAAACGGCTTTGTGGGATTTACTCTCCCATTCCACAGATGAGGAAATCGAGGCCCAGGGGGGTGGTGAGGGAGCTTGCCCCGTGGATGACAGCTAGGGGATGGAAGAACAGTGGCGGGGTGGGGTGGGGGGGTTTGATGCAGGAGGAGGTGTATTTGGGGTTTGGGAGTCGACGTGAGTTTCACGGCTCGCCGGCAGCCTGGCTGAGTCCTGAGCCCGCAGCCCTGAGACGGTGGGTGGGACCAGCAAGCTGGCCTTCTAGGACTGGGAGATGGACTGGCAGAACTGGTTCGGTCTGCATTGGGAGGGAGGACAGGCACTGGGCCCCGTGGCCTGGGCCCCACCCTGTGCGGGGAGGCGTCCGTCGGAAGCCAGGCCCTCTGTCCCCTGCGGCAGCCCCGGCCGCAGATCCCGCTGGATGCTGTCCCCGCAGACCGATCTCCAGGAAGCATCTCCCTCGGCTTCCGCGCCGGGGGAGGGGCAGGGGGGCCCCCTCGCCAGCTTCTGACTGGCCGTTATTTGGTTTTCTCTGAGTAGAGCTTTGTTTCCCCGAAAGCCTCTGCTGCTGAGGCTCTCGTGCCTCGGCTTAATCGCCGCCGCATGGAGCGCTAGCCTGGTTAAGTCAACACCGTCGGAATATTACCTGTCTGTTAACCTGTCAGAATTGCTTTACAGCTCCCTTTCATCTCCCCCCCATGGAATTTCCCCTGGAGTTTTCTGCCGGCTCTCTGGTTCCTTTCCTCGCTGCCCTCCATCCTGCAAAGCCTCCCCACCCCCTGAGTCATTAAATATTGTCAGAGTTCCGCCACTTACCGCGGTCTTGTTTGCCTAGTGCAGAGAGATTGCTGTTGACTCTGCGATGCGGACCAAGGACACAGGCTCCCGGTCCCAAGAAAGGAACCAGGATGCCTGCCAGGTCGGGGGAGGGGGGGAGCAGGGGGGCTGCGGGTCTGGAGCCGCCCCAGCCTGGGGGAGGCTGCCCGGGGAGGGAGCCCTGCCTTCCGGTTCCCCACGTTGCCAC
Source organism: Mustela nigripes (assembly GCF_022355385.1). Classification (NCBI taxonomy): domain Eukaryota; kingdom Metazoa; phylum Chordata; class Mammalia; order Carnivora; family Mustelidae; genus Mustela; species Mustela nigripes. The sequence goes on from NC_081572.1 coordinate 7,960,319, forward strand.
GGAGCGAGCCAGCCCAGCGCTCCGGCTGCCTGCACGCCACGGTCTCTTCCCTCCCAGGCCAGGCCGCCCTCTCTCTAAACACGAGTTTATACACTGGAGGGTCTCGGGGCGGGGGGATCCTCCAGTTCCAGGTCTCATAGGGGCTAAGGCTTCACTCCGGGGTTTGCTCTCCTGCTCCACTGAACCAGTTCAAGGGTCCTTTGGGGGAGGCACCTGTGTTTTTTCAGGTCGTGGTGAAGGTCATACGACATGAACGCTTCGTTGCAGTCCTACCCGAGCGCAGGGCTCGCGGCCCAGAGCGCGTCAGAGTGTGTGCCGCGCCCACCCACATCCAGCTCCAGAAAGTTTTGAAGCCCCGTCCCCGTCCCCATTAAGTAGTCCGTCCACGCCTCCCTCCCAAGAGCCTCTGGCTACCACTAATCTACTTTCTGTCCCTGTGGGTTTGCCTGTTCTCTGGTCCCCGTGAATAGGGTCCCTTGGTCCGTGGCCTTTTGTGTCTGGCTTCTTCCCCTCGCATAATGTTCACGAGGTGCCAGAGACTGACTTGTGTCTTCCGCTCAGGGTGGGGACTCCCTCCCCACCAGGGTCAGGGGGACAGTGGCTGGGGAGCCTCTGGGTCTCATTCTTGGCAGGCTTGAGCCTCTGATCTCTCCCTCCCGTGGCCTTTCCCCCAGAGACGGCCTGCAGAATAAACGGGGAGGCCATTTGAGTCCCCGTGAAGCCACGGGGCGCTCCCTCTCTGCCAGGCTGGGCAGGGGCGAGTCTGGAGCTTGGCGGGGGGTGAGGGGAGGCTGCGTGAACAGGGACCTCTCCTGCGCAGCCCTCCGTCCTTGTGATCCTGCAGTGCCACTGTCCTTGAATCCTCTGAATCGGAAATCTGACGAGTCCTGGGACCAGATCCTGCTTGGACAGTGAGCTCAGCACGATCCACGGAAGCGCCCTCACGTTTAACCAGAGAGTCAGGGTCACGACGTCAGGGCTGTGGGCGTCAGAGCCCGCCGGGCGTTTGAGCCTTCTCCGTGTCATCTCTTAGCCGTATGATCTCAGTCTTTCCACCTGTAAAATAGGAATGACAATGCCTTTCCTTAGGGCTGTGATGATTCCGTGGTGACTGAACGTGGCGCTGACGATAGGTCACTGCACGCTGAGCGTAGGACCTGACGCTTAGGACACGTACAGTAACGGGTTCTTGTTAATAAAGCCTAGGACACGGTAGTCAGTACTTCGCCCCTGCCTCACCCACGTCAACCCAATTTGCCCTTCTAGACTTCTGGCAACTTCTAGAAAGTACACTGAGCCTTGGGGTCTCATTTAATTAGATCCTTTGCTGGTTTTCAGGATTCAGGGAAGCTCTAAACTCAGACCGGGGTTTGATCTGGGACAAGGAGAAAACCTTGCTTCTATCCAAGTCAGCAACAAAACAAAATGTCCCCATTTTTTTCTTTTTTTTTTTTTCCTTTGGCATCACTCTTGAAATCTCTCTCATCCTAAGGCCGTTCCCGACTCATTCATGTTTCCGTTGCAGTAGGCTGACCCCTGGGTCGTTGGTGACACGGGACTCATTAATCACATGTGACATGGAGGGGCTGCAGAAGGCGTGGGAGGGTGGATGTGCACCCTGAGGGCCCGGTCCCTTCCGTGGCAGCCTAACGTGGGGTCAGTGGAATTCCGGGAAGTTTCTCGAACACCTACTATATGAGGGTATGCGGCGGGCTACGGGGATGTCGGCGGGCCCTTTGGTGGTTCCGTTTTGGGGCTGTTGTGAAAGGTCTTGGTTTGGTCCCATGCCTGTGAATCATTTGCCCTCAGCCTGTGTGTGTCTCATGATAGGAAGACAGGGCGTGGCCTCTTGGACGGCACCTGCTTCCCACTCTTGGCTGGCGCTCCGTGGCCTTTCAGGATACCTGGGCAGAAGCAGGTCTGGGCTTCCAGGGGCAGGCTCCTCGGAAGGCTTTCTTGGCCACCTTTTGTTTTTTATGAACACGTTAGCCAAGCAAAAGGATGCAGATTTCCTTCATATTTGTTCCTTAGTTTTGTGTATGTGTGTGTGTGTGTGTGTTCATTTGTTCCTTAGGAAGGATGAACCTGTAGATCTTTTTCTAAACTCAGGTTTATAATTTTTTAAAAAAGATTTTTATTTATTTATTTGACAGAAACACAGTGACGGAGGGAATACAAACAGAGGCAGAGGCAGAGGGAGAAGCAGGCTTCCTGCTGAGCAGGGAGCCTGATGTGGGGCTCGATCCCAGGACCCTGGGATCATGACCTGAGCCGAAGGCAGAGGCTTAATGACTGAGCCACCCAGGCACCCCTAAACTCAGGTTTATTGAGATCCAACATACAGTAAGGCTCACTTTTTTTTTGGTGGGGGGTGTTCAGTGGATTTTCATTTTTGACACAAGCTCCCTTCCTACAACATCCCCCGAAATCCTGTTGGGAGCCCCGTGTCTCCTGTATGTGTGTAGTTTTCTGCAGCTGGGAAGAGAGTGCCTGATGCCCAGCCGTAGAGATGAAACTGCTTCAGATACAATTCGGAAGTGGTCCTAGGGGGACCGATAAAAACAGGTGAAGGCGATGTTTATTTCACAGGAGGACCGAGTGACAACCGCTAGGCATTTGCCCTGGTATTTTAAGGAAGACAGTAGGCGGAGAGCTGGGCCGAGGGAGGTACCGTGCATGCCAGCAGGGTTGTGTTCAGGAAGACTTGTCACAGCTTCCGGACGCTGACCTTGGCTGTGACTTACCTGGAAATCTGAACCGGCCACACCAGGGACCCAAGGAATGGGGAGGGCGGGCCTTGCTCAGCCCCTCACAGGGGGACCTCCTCTTGCTTCCAAGAGACTGGGCCTCCTTTTCTTCTGCTGCTGTAAAAGGAGCTTTCTGGGACATTCAGATCTGGGCGGAGGCTGTGTCTTCTGTCTTCCTCTCCCCATGTCTGAGCCCCGCAGGCACTGTGCTGTGGGGGTGTGAGCCCCAGTGACCCCCAATGCCTTCCAGTTCACCGGCTCGGTGAGCACGTTCCAGTGGGTTTCATGTTGTGTTGCTTAGGAACGGGTGGAAATAGGCCAGTCTCAATGGGAGCGGGGCTCCTGGACTTTCTGGAAACACCTTCGGGCTGTAGGCTCCCTAGGCTCACTTTGCTGGCTCTTTCCCTGGCCCTGCCTCCTGAGGAGCAAACAGGCAGAACTCCGTCCATACTCAGGTGAGCTGCCTTCAGCCGGAGGGCGGAGAAGGTCAGAGACCCCCTCCGCCTCTCCCAGCAGCTGCTGGCCTTCCCTTCTGGGGCCGAGGCAGCCCACTGTCTTGCTTTCAAGCCATCAAGAGACCACAGCCAGCCTTTGAGTGTCCACGCACGGAGCATGGCGAGGGTGGCAATATGCCTGTCCAACCGAAGGGAGGGTGCTTTAGAAGGCTCCAGAGATCGGCTTTGTCTCTCACAGCAGCGTGTGGGCTTGCGGCCCTGTCCTGGCTGAGCAATAGTGCACCCCCTTCTCTGGGGCCCGGCTGAGTCACCAGGAACCCCCCACAGTCTTGGCTGGCAGTGGTGGCTTAAAGGGACCCCGCCTGGAGTAACGGGAGCGCTCCTCGAGCTAGATGAGGGAAGGCGGAGGGACAGAATCTTATCAGAATCTTCCAGCATCAATGAGTGATCCCAGAGCTCCTGCGGTCAGCTTTTCTGCCATCTGGTAAACCCCAGCTCCTCCCTGGGCTGCGCGTATACACAGTCAGCACCCCCAACCCCCAACACGCAGGTGGCCAAGTCCACACACACACACACACACACACACACACACACACACCCCGCCCCCGCCCCGTCTTGAACAGCGGGGGTGGGGGCTCTGCCGTATACTTGAACCAGCTCTTGGCTGCAGCGCAGAGGCTGGGACGGCCAATCCAAGGTGACTCACCCTTCTGCCTCTTCTCACTGTCCACCTCTAGGTAGGCCCAGTAAGGAGGGCTGATGGGAGCAACCCCAGAGTCAAATCACTCCTCTTATCTTCTGGAAGGAAGAGGGGGGCAGGGACAGACTGGGAGTCCGCTTTAGGATTAAGTGCCCCCCCCCCGACTTTACTTTCTTCCTTGTTCCTCTCTGCCTGGCTGCAAAGATCTCTGAGCACTCATGCACTTTGGTGGGTTCTGGCCGCCCCTGTATTTCTTTCCCGAAGGGTCCTGTATTCCAGATTATCATCCGAACTTTCTGCTCTGGGTGGGGAGGGGCGGTGGGACCTGCGAGCAGGTGAAGGGAGAAGGGGGTGGGTTTTCTGGAAGCCCATGTCCGTATATATCGCTCCGCACTTCTGGGATGGGTCCTGACCCCGAAAGTCAGCTCAACCCTGGATGGGACACCCAGGCCACGTTTCGAGCCGCTGAAGGCGCTCTAGGACTCCTGCAGACGTTGGCTTTAAATCCCCCCACGGGGATTTATTGCCGGGGATAGGAAGGCACCAGGCACGTTTAAAGCAGCAGCGGCCCAGCCGTCCTGCATTGCACCTCCCGGGTTCTCTGCTCTGGATGCTCGGGTGGAAGGGGACCTCTGAGGTCCTCCGCCCCCTTCCTTCTAGCAGGTGCTCCCTTGCCAGCTCCTTGGGCTTCAGCAGTGCCTCCTACGAGGCTGGAATCAGAACCGGAGAGAAGGAGTCATGTGGTTTTGTTTATCCTGTGACACAGCCCTGGGGAGCATTCGGAATCCAGGCGCCCCAGGTTGGAGTCCTCGCTATAAACACTCCCTAGCCCAGTTTCTCCGACGTGCAGGGAGTTCTCTGCTCTCCCGGGTTCCCTCCCCCCCGCCCCCCCCCCCCCCCCCCCCCCCCCCCCCACCCCAGAGATGACTTTGAGTCACCCCTGTCAGGAGGTTTGTCTTGTACGCTGGAGGTGTGTGTAGCGCAGTAACTCAGTGGGTATTCCTAAATGTCAGGCCTAATTTGCTGCAAGTTTTATTCGATCCCAGCAGCGCATTTCAGTTACGGTACGAAGGTCTGTCCGTGTACCCTCCCTCTAGGACAGTTTGTGCTTACAGAGCGTGCGTAGCTCTTCACGATCGAAAGAAAACAAACACACGCCACACGGAGGGAGCCCTGCTCACAGCTCGGGGCTCTGGTGAAAGTGCTGTCATTCCGCAAATTCCGCTCATGATAAGGCGCCCTCAGACACCCTCCCGCAGTTAGAGTCCCCCGGGGTCTCCTCTCGTCACGGCTTGGGTGTTAATCTCAAGTGGGTAGGTTGAATCACCTAAAAGTCAAAGATCTCCAGACCGGCCTCACAAGGCTCTGTTACCAGCAATGTGAGGGCTTCACCCGGCAAGACACCTGCTCAATATGGGGCCTCGGTTTCTAAGGCTTTAATTTCTCTGTGTGGTTACTCTCTCCTATTAAATTACTATCGTACTTCATGAGCTAATGAGAGAAAGTGTTCCCTTCGTCTTGAGCCTATTTTTATTTTTTTTCTTCCTGGCAACCAGATTCCATACGGTGAATTCCTTTCCTCCCCAACGGCCAGAGGACCCTGTAGGAAAGGGGCAGGGGAAGGAAAAGAATTCTGGGCAAAGGCCCTACATCCCTGTAACCAGTTAGATTTTTCTCTTCCCTGGGAAGATCCTCCGGTAGTTTCTGGGCAGAAAAGTGAAATGGGTTTTTACCAGCCACAGAACCAGACCACAGAGGCCCCAGGGAGCTGACAAGCCAGAGACCTGGGGCATTGTTCTTGGGGAAGTGAACTGGCATCCTTTGCCACAAAGACTTGATCCCTCCTGACCTGAAGGTGTGGCCTTGACCGGAGTGACAAGATTGCAAACATTGGGGTGAAGAAAGTATCTCATGTTGCAGCCCTTTTCCTCCCAGAATATTCTGAACTTCCTGTTGTTTTTAATCAGTTGCGTTGAGAGAAGAAACTCTGAGTTTAAAGCAGTGTTTCCCCCTTTAAGAGGTTGTGTTGTGTATTCATTCAAGCTGAGCTTGGCAAGGAAGAGCATTCCCTCTGACCAGTAGCTTGTTTTTTCTTTTTCTTTCTTTCTTTTTTCTTTTTGCAGGCCAGGATGGCACTTAAGAATTCCCCAGCATGGGGCCTGGCTCCATTTCTCAAAACCTTCTCCGCCACCCTCTTTTCCAGGGTTCTTAAATATATAACATTTTACGGGGCGAAGCATGGGGACAAAGTGTTTTGCATTGAAGAAGAGGAGTCTCAAAATAAAATATGGGCTTCTTTTAGAAAAGAGACTATGGTTCCAGTTAGTATTCTGGGCAGGTTCCTGGTCCGGCTCACCGCGAGCCGAGCCCTTTCTAGATAGGCAAACCGTTTTTCTGGTCCGCACCCCTCCCCCTATTTCTTTCACCATAAAAAAAAAAAAAAAAGTAAAATAGAAGGCACACAGCTTTGCTGACTACCAAATCCTTTTGTCCTTCCTGTTGTGTGCATTACTGCCCAGGCCTGCTCAAGCTTCCTTCAGGGAGCTCCCAGAACCACTGCAGAGGGACAGGAAGGAAGTTAAACCCGGTGGGGGTTGCCCCCGTACCCTGAAAGCAATTCCATGATTGAAATGCTGAAGATCCAAAGATCTTTCTCTCTGTCAGACCCAGAGAGAAGAGAGTGGGAGTAGCTTGAGCTGAAGGGAATGAAGGTTTAATTTCTGGGTGGTTCTTTGAAATGATGAGTCTTGGTTTTCGGGGGGGTGAGGTGGGGAATATTTGTCCTGAATATCCATTAACTCTTTGCAGTCCCATGGTTTTCTCTCTGGGGCATAGATGAGTCTTCTTGCCCAGATAAATGTAAAGTGACGCATCTGAGGGCAGTAAGGCACAAGGGCTCAGGCTTTCTGGAGGAGAGCGTGGTGGCATGCATGGAAAGCCTCCCTGCCACACTCTCTGTGCACTTCTAGAAAGTTACTGTGACGCCATCATTAGAGATGCCCAGCGTGGGTGGGTGTACCCATTAGCATTTATGGAGCAGTGAGAAACCGAAAGCAATGGCAGCGCCCTTACAGAGGAGGGAATCACCCAGCCACTGAGTGGAATGTGTGCTCGGAGGCTACTGGAAATAATGCTACAGATTTCTGTTCAATGACTTAGAAATACGATCACGATGCGTACTTGCTTGGGTTAGGGTGAAAACCGAGTCCGTTTACAAACCGTGAGCCCTACAGAGTGGTACCCCAGACCGGGTCCGGAAACAGAAAAGAGACGGTTGAGAAACTGTGGTCATCTACATGAAATCTGTTGTTCACAGTATCACGGTCCTTGTGAATTTCTTAGTTTTGACAGATATGCCATCGTTACGGAAAATATCCCTGATGTTTTCTGTTCCCTGGGTGAAGGATGTACAGGAACTCTGTACTATCTGCAACTTTTCTGTAAATCTAAAATTACTCCAAAATAAAAAGTGTTGTTGTTTTTTTTTAAGGCATATGAGCACACTTAAATCTTTTGAAAGGATTTTTAACAAAAGGTGAGCCAATTACCTCCGAGTGCTGTGATTATAGGTGATCTTAATTCATTTTCTAGTTTGTGATGAGAATTATTATTTTTATGTTAAAAAGATCAGGAAAGCTTATTCCCTTTGGGGAAAGAAAGTAGAACACAGTATACTTTTGTTGTCATTGTTTTGGTTTTATTCCCTATCTCTCTCCCCATTAGACTTTGGGGTCAGGATGTTAGTTCACTCTTCTTTTTTTAAGAGATTTACTAGTTGATTATTTTAGAGAATGAGTACACACATGCACTTGCGCGGGATCAGGGAGGGGCAGAGGGAGAGGGAGAGAGAACGCAAGCTGACTCCCTGCTGAGCACAGAGCCAGACCCTGGACTCAATCTCACCACCCGGAGATTGTGACCTGAACTGAAATCTAGAATCAGATGCTCAACTGACTGTGTCCCTCAGGGTCCCCTAGTTCACTCTCTGGGTACAGCCAGGCAGGGAAGATATGTCATGATCAAGAACATAGCCTTTGCTCTTTTTAAAAAAATTTTTAGGGGTGCCTGGGTGGCTCAGTGGGTTAAAGCCTCTGCCTTTGGCTCAGTTCATGGTCCCAGGGTCCTGGGATCGAGCCCTGCATCAGGCTCTCTGCTCGGCAGGGAGCCTGCTTCCTCCTCTCTCTCTGCCTGCCTTGCTGCCTACTTGTGATCTCTGTCTGTCAAATCAATCAATCAATCAATCAATAAAATCTTAAAAAAATTTTTTTAAAGATCTATAAAATAGGTTTAGTGACTCTATTCTCTTACAGGCATGGCAACAGCTAATCAAGTCCATACAGTGTTACTAACAGGGGAGGGCCACAGTCATCTAGGGGACTCTGTCCCTGGAAGCTCATGGTGTTGGCTGTGTCTCACCCCAGTGTACCCCTTCCGAAAGCTTATGTGCTAATTGTTACCACTTATGCGATAGGCAAGAGTGTGTGTTATATTTATTTGTTAACTCAGTTAATAAGAATTTATGGGCTGTTACTCAAACAGTAAGTATTTGAGGACCATGATTATGCTGTTCCCTTCCTATCCCACTGTCCCGTGCTCTGTGCCTAAATAATCTTTGTGGGTTGTGTTTGTATATGTTGTGTCTAAATTAGGCCCTTTGAGAAAAATCCTTCAGAGGTGTGATTTTTTTTTTTTTTTTTCCCTGAGCTCTGATTCCTACATAAAGGTTCATTGACTCCACATGTCCTCACTCCTCACCCCTCCTTCCCTCTAAGCACTCACGGAGTCTCCCTGGGGAGGTGACCACTGCCATCATCCCTAATGGTGGCTGATAAAAGACATTTCTATAAACTTGCTGGTCCAGGAAAGGAGGCTCCAGGACTGTCATTCAGCTCAGAGCCAGACCTGGCGATTCCCCGCAGGGAATAGAACACTCTGCACAGGGCCTTGGAAGCCACGCCCCTTCCCCATCCTGACCCCAGCAGGTCACTGCTTACCTCTTGAGCAAGGTCGCCAGAGCCTGTCTGAGCCTCCCTCTCTTACGCAATAGCATCCTGGCCGTTTAGGCTTCCTGGGTCTAATGTTCCATGATTCTAGAACATTTGGCAAGAAAGAGGCTCCATCTTCACTCGGTGCCCAGAACGCAAAACAAAAAAACATCCCGAACCAACATCAGAGGCTTAAGGGCTTTGAACATACCATTTCAAAAATGTTTATTTAATATTGGATAAAAATATACTGCCTTACCTTTGAAAAAAATAATTAAATAACCAGGAGGGCTTCAAAGCATTTCCTTTCCCTTCTGCTTTCCAGGAGGAGAAATATTTTTCAAAGTCATTTGCATATTAAAGAGCGGGCCCCACAAGCCCTTGATGTACGGAACTGAGAGCACGAGTCAATCGAGTATTTCTCAGGACCGTGGTTTCGTGCCCGGTTCGAACCGGAGACCCTTTCCCCACCTCGTGACAACCCACGTCTCTCTTTTTGTACTTTGTTCTTGAAGCCCGTATGTGTGCTGAGAAACTTCATCCATTTTTTTCTGATTCATTTACACCGAACTCACCCAAACGCTCTTTAGGGAGAGGAAATTTCAAGTCCGAGAGGTGCTTCAGCCCGAGAAACAGGAAATTTGCGTCTCGCACAGAGCGGCCGAACGCAGACCCAGGCTGCCGGGACTGGTCTTAACCAAACTTGAAAGTGACTCTGCATTTGGGAGGCACTGGGTCCAGCCCTGGGCCCTCGGAAGGTCTCTCTCTGCAGCCGCCTCCATCTAGAAGCAGCTCTAGAAATGCAGCACTTTGGAACGCCCTGTCATTTCCTCTGCCCTCCAGTATTTTAGGATGGGAATTTATCAGTATACATCCAGGTTGAAAGCACTCTGCCGCCAGCGCCCGGACACCCGCCACCTCGATTCCGTGATGGACTTTTGCAGACCAAGTTTATCACACGACCAGCCCGAGGTCTACGCATCTCTCTCTCCCATTTTCTTTGATCGTCCCAAGGAAATCGCATGAATTCCCTCTATCATATTATCAGATCATTAACTAGAATTCAATGTTTGCTTGCGGGCATTTTGCTCCCTTTAAGACATTTGCATACGCCCTGCTGCAGGGACCTCCGGGGTCCTGTAGGCGTGGATGCCACAGCCCCCAGCCCGTCTCCGTCTCCGCAGGGCCTTTGCCAAGTCTGTCCCCCACCCCTGGACCCCCAGGGGCAACTGCTCTTCTGATACTTTTTGTCCTCCCTGGATTAGTTTTGCCAGTTCTAGGGGGAGCTCCACAGAAATGGAGTCACGCCCTACGTACGTTTTCATTCCTCTCGGGTAAATGACCAGGTGTGGACCCGCGGGGTGCTGGGGCAGCCAGTGGGTTCGTTCCGTGAGAAGCCAGTGGACCTCTTCCCCTCGTGCCCGCACACGGCTGCCCTGCCAGCGACCGCGGCCGGAAGTTCCCGTGGCTCCAGAGCATTTGGGGCTGTCACTTTGGGGAAGTTTAGCCATTTTGGTGGGTGTACGGGTAGAGCCTGTGCCTTCACTGTATGTTCTGTGTGTCACCTCTGCTGGGACAGAGGTGGGAAGAGGGAGTTGTACATGAAGCTGCTCTTGGGTTTGACCTCTGGGGACCTCAGGAGCCTTCCTTTCTCTTAGCAAGTGAGTGCTTTCTGATTCTGACTTCTGGGCCGAAAGTGCTGCGAGAGTCACAGGAAGGAAGTGCCTTCAGCCAGCACGCTATCCCTTGTCTCCTGGGACCTAGCGCCTTGGCCTGTCCTCAGGGCCTCCGTGTACTCACCTGTGCAATGGGACAGTAATGGTTTCCACCTCACAGGGTGGTTGTGGGGACCAGAACCCCTGCCTAGAGATGGCGGTACACAGTGCCCCTCGGGAGGGCTAGCTCGTGGTCTCCTTACATCCCAGGTGTGTCTCCACAGAGACAAAAGCCACCCAGCTCCCGTGGGGCCATTGGCTCTTTTCCAGCAAATTATCTGTTCTTTAGAAGCGGGGGTCACCCCGTCTGATTTTTCCGGGCCCTCCTCTTATACCCGGCACTGAGTCCGCGAGTGCAGACCAGAGGCACATGCCATGGTCAACGGAGATTCATGTGTAAGGGATTTTTTTTCCTTTTTTTTTTCCCCTTTGAAATGGCAGCCTGAGATCCCACAACGGGCGTGGTGCTGGCTCTGGCCGCAGACCTGTGCAGTGTCAGACAGGCTCTCCAAACCAGGCCTTTTAAATTGCATTACAACAACGGATGCTTCATGAGGATTTGCTGATATTCTTGGATGGGGGACCTAGACTTCTCTTCCTGCCCAGCCGCGGGCTCTGGGGCTCACCCGGCGGAGGCTTGTCTCTTCTGAGTAGCGACGATTGTAAACAATCGTGGTGAAATGCCTACCAGGGACGGGCCTGTGCCCAGGACAGTCCCAGCCCTGCTTCTAAGACTGTGAGCGAGGAGGGACACGGTGAGTGGCTGTGACCAGGAAGGTTGCCCTGGAGCTGGCCCTTCTCCCTACACCGTTCAGGCCACTCCGGCTTCGCCTCCCCGGGATCCACAGATCGGGTCGCTCTTTGCAGTTTCCTTCCCCGACCTTGCCACGCCGCTCCCGGCTTCCCTCCTGGGTCACGTACCCTCAGCGCCGCTCCAGCAGCTGAGCCTGATGTCAGAGGCCCAGAACCGTCTGGATTCCTGTCCCCGGCCTCCCTCCTCACCACCCTTTTGATCCAAGATTGAGTAAGAGACGTTGGCAAGAACCAGGAGAGACAACTCAATTGTTTCAACTTGCAGGGGGGGGGGGGATGGGTTCTCATCAGCAAGATGACTCATGGCCCCCCAGCCCCCCCCAGCCCCCTCCCGCCCCGCCCTGCCCTTAGCAAGTTCAAAACCAAATACAAAACCAGCAACAAACCACAAGCAAGTTGCCCCCTTGTCTGGGCACACACTTGGGAGTTCGGAGAGCCCTTGGAGAGAGGCTGTCCAGGAGCAGCTCCTTCTGGGCTTTGGATTTCTAGCTTCCTTCTCTGGGGTTCTGTTCTTTGCCTTGGGGGTTTGCACTTTGGAGGGGGGTTAACCAGACTGGCTCTCGTGCAGCTCGCTCCCCCTGCTGACTTGGGCCCCCCTGCCCCCACGCCACCCCCACCAGGTCCCTTCTCAGCCGAACTCTGAGAACAGCTTTTGCTCTGTTTCCCGGAGCTCTCTGAACGCGGGAGCTGTCGTCCCCGGGCCTGCCGCGCGGGCATATCGTGTGACTCCTCCAGGCTTCATTCCTATGCAGGACAGGTAGGCTGCAGGCTCTAACACGCCGCCGGCCAGGCTCCACCGAGGCCTCGGCACCAGTGGAAACTTAGGGAAAAAAAAAAAAAAAAAAAAAAAGGGGGGGGAGGGGGGGGGGGGGGGGGGGGGGTTATTTTGTTTCAACGTGTTTGAAAGCGGGATCGGTGGCCAGTTGGGGTTTTTCCCCCCCCCCCCCCACCCCCCGCTTATT